>NC_137155.1:103967333-104027333 GCF_951394435.1 Stenella coeruleoalba
CTCCTTGTTGTCCCACTGTGATGCAAAGCCTGCATTTGATGTGATGTGATGTGATAAGGGGGTAAAAGAGGCAAGAAGATAAAGCTGTGCTTAGTGTTTATGAACAACATGTATGCACAAAGTATTCATAAAGAAATAAGGAGGAAATACACTCGGCACTTGCAACCCTTGTTTCTGTAACAGGGCCTGTGGTCGTAGCTGCTGTTTGTAACTACCTCCTTCTTCCACCTGGTCCATATTCCCTTTGCCCACCAGGCACCTTGGCTGGCTGTGTGGTTCTGTATCCCTGGGGGAGTGAAAGTAAAAAAGTACTTGGTAGAATATTTGGTTATGTTGACATGTCTTATTAAAACTTATAGTAAATGCAGTATTTGCCCCTTTTAACCTCAAAAATAATAATATAACACAGACTCAACGTAAGAAATTGGAAAACATAAATGAGATTAAAAGGAGGGAGGGGGAATCAACCTTTGTCTTACCACCAATTGAAAGTCCACATTTTTCAGATACTATAGTTGGGATGTGTGTGTGTGTGTGTATATATATATATATATGTATGTTCTCTTCTGCCTTTTTCTAAAGCGTAAGCTTGATGACCATTCAAATACTTGCATTTAACATGCTCTCCATTCATTTACTCTTTTGGAAAATTAGGTAAGTTTCAGTTTTCACTATAAATGCTTTGGACTCCTTTAGTATAGTAAGTTATTTCCATGTTTGATGAGTTGATTTCCCTGAAGTAGAATTGAATTGCTGGATTGAAGGGTCTTTAAAAATGGTATTTAGCTTGGGGGCTGAAGATCGTGAAAGCTCGTGGTCCACACTCCCCAAACCAGCAGCAGCCAGTGATGGGGGGCCTTAGGAAGGGTTTGCCTGGCCTCACGGTGGCGCCTGTTAACAGCGCGTCACTACAATCACGACATTCTTTGTAACGTGTTGTTTGGTGTCACCATGACTGTTACAAATGAGACTTTCCATTTTTAGGGTTAACTGTAGTATCTGAAATTACACGTTAAAATACGGTGACTACTTGAATTGTAGAAAGTCATATTTAGGCTGTATAATAGAAAAATATACAAGATAAAAAATTTTAGAAATAAAAATACAAAAGTACAAGAAAATGTAATTGAAAAGCTAGCTGGCCTTCTTACAACATACTACTCAACCATCTTTTGAAGTAGCTTCTGAAGAAGGTGATTTTATAATTATGAAAGGCTTAATTTAGCTTCATGTGAACAAATTAAAACTGTTGTGCAGTGGTGGCATCACATGGACACTGGTTTAAGCTGGTCTCAAAAGCCTTGTGAACAACCTTTAAAGATTCAGTTGCTGTAAGAACCTTAAATTGTAACATAACTGATTGTTATGGCAGTAATAAAAGGAACATTGCAGAAGGACGCAAACAACGCGATTCAGTGTAAACTAAAACTTGAGAGCATGTGCAGAACAGCACATCGTTTAGGAACTCATGTATGGATAGTGAACATCTAAAGCTGGTCCTGCAGGTTCTTCTTAACGGCTACTGCTTGAAAGAGAAAACTACTGCACTGTGAGTTTAAACTGTACTTGTTATATTACGCTTGTGTGTCTTAACGTGGGTGGTTGTAACATAAGAACGTTAATTATCTGCCATCTTGTAGCTCGGATCCATAGAGAATGTGTCACTGCAGGTGTGTAGGCCACGATAATAAGGTAAAAGGTGACTTAGTAAATAGAACGCTTGTATTTTATTTGAACAGGATGAAGTCTCTGAAGAAATTTACAGAATGTCTCCAGCTCTAGATAAAGTTTATGGTCCATTTTTCTACTTACACTTCTAAATATGGTAATAATGGGACTGTAAGCCCTGTTCACAAGGTAGCTGGTAAATGAATTTCTTAAAGTTGTGTTTGAAAACAGTGGCGTTTACTGTGGAACGTGGGAATTGAGCGCAAGACCAGCAGGCCCTGGAGCTTTCTTGTTCACAACAGAGGCCCTTGCCCAGTGCTGCGTGGGGCTCGGGCCCCCTTTGGGGCGGTGGACCTGGTCTCTGTGCACATGTTCACTCCTTCTCCCTCTAGCATTCCTTCTTTCTCGTCTCTCAACAGGCCACCAGTGACCAGGTTTTCTAAATGTTTGCTTCTTCAGGCCTGTTTTCGTGTACTTTGCATAGCTCTCTTATTTAAGAGAGGCCTTGTAGGTTTTTATTATTTTTTTTGCTTTTTAAAAATTTTTTATTTATTTTTGGGTCTTGGTTGCTGAGCACAGGCTTTCTGCAGCTGCGGCGAGCGGGGGCTGCTCTTGTTGCAGAGCACGGGCTCTAGGCGCGTGCGGCCATGTCGTTTTGCCACCCCTTTCCTCGCCCCCATTCTGAGTATTGCTTAAGCTGCCTTGGCCTTGCCTGGCCCTTGGTCATTCCTCAGGGTCTGTGAGCAACAGCGCACGTAACCTCTCGCACATCCTTTCAGGTCACTGCCAGTTACCCTGGGGGTGTGGCACGCTGCTCAGGTCACATTTGTCTGTAAACACGAGTGCGCCGTGAATCTCAATTTCTACTTGGTTTTGTGCTCACTGTGTGTTTATTTTTCTGTTTACTTTTATTTCTTTCATTTCACTACTCAAATGCATTAACTTCCTGCTTTGGTCACTCTTGCCTTGTCTTAAAAATATGCCGTGCTGATTCTGTAGTTTGTGTGTCATGGGTTGCTTTTCTCTTTCCCCAATGTGCATTTCTAGCTTACTCATCCATCAGGAGTCCTTGTTTTCATTTCTTAAAGAATTCCTGTTTCCTCGAAAAAAAAAGTATAGCGCTGATTAATTTCATAGAACCTCAGTGAATTTTTTTAAAAGCTTGTATAATTCATGTTTTCAGTAGGTGCTCACTGATTGATAATAACAACCAAAAAAAGCCCCTAAAGTGTCCAGGCTAATCTTATTTTTATTTTCAGCAGCACTTTGGTATCTCCAGTAGTAATATGATGCCTATTCACGTTAGTAATTTTCTATTAAAGTATAATGTAGTGTGTGCCAGTTAACATTTATTCAGATTTGACTTCAGCTTATCCTTCCTAAATTTTTGTTGAGATGTCAGGCTTACAGAAAAGTCAAAGGGATTCCTTAGCGCTTGGCTCAGAGTCACCGGCTGTTCAATTTTGCCTCACTCTGCTACAGCGTTCTCTTGCGTTATACGTAAATATGGTAGAAAAATCCATTTTTGTTTTTATTCCTGAATGACTTTGGAGAAGGCAACCCAGACTCCATGCAGTACGACTGCTTAGGTGTGAAATCCTAACCTTTTAAATGGCATCAGCTGGGACAGTGTCTACCAGAACTTTCAGTAAAAAGCTATGTTAAAACAGCTCTCTGTCCAAGTCTGTAGTGCAGATTGATGGCCTTGAGTTTTATATTTATAGTGTTGTGTTTTTTGGTTTGTTTGTTGTAAATCCCTGATGTGTTCTAGCTTTAGTTGCATTAAACAAGTAAGTAAAACTGCTGGTTAGATGGACTTCTGGCTGCTCTGTAGATACGCTACATTGTTGTAATTTCTTGGTAAGTTTTTTGTTCCTAATGGAACAGTGTATCATAAGGCATTAACCCTTATTGAAGCTCTCCTGTGAAAAAGCAAAATTGAATCAAGATTTCACAAAGCACTTTTGTTTGTTTTTAGAAGACCCGTTTGAGGACTTCTTTGGGAATCGAAGGGGCCCCCGCGGAAGCCGGAACCGAGGCACGGGGTCGTTTTTCTCCACTTTCGGTGGATTTCCCTCTTTTGGAGGGGGATTTTCTTCTTTTGATACAGGTACTAAACGTGTGATCAGACATCAGTGCCGTGCTCTTCTAGTTCGGGCACTTTGCAGTAGGTGTATAATGCCTTTTGGTAGAACAGCTTAGCAGATTTGCCAGTATTTTTTATGTGTACAAGGCTGTGCTTAGTAACCTACATTTTTTTCCTAATCTTCCCAAGAATGTTATACTTGAAAACCTACTTCTGATCTTAACTGTTAAAGGTGGCCAGCATTTAATGAAATTTCTGGTTAAAAGGAGTAAGGTGTTTTGAGATAAATAACTGAAATAACCCGCTTAGACAATCTCACTAAATCCTTTTTTATCTAACCTCAACAGTTAAAAAAAATGCCAGTATCTTAGGCGAGTCCAGGTTGATGGGGTCAGGAGGTGGGGCTTTAATGCGGTCTCTGTGTGACCAGAGCCAAGCTGAGTCCCCAGGTGAGGCGTGGTCACTTGCGTTCACGCTGCCGCACAGAGCTCAGCTGCTGATGCACAGGCCGCCCGCCAGCTGCAGTCATGTGCACACGGCCTGATGCAACCCTGTGTTTCACCTGAAGAATTGTAATCTTAGCTTTTCTTTGAAGCTCACCCAGTTCCTCTTAACAGAGGAGCTGCTGTGTTTCTGGTGCTCATTTTTGTGTAAACGCTCTGCGGTGAGAACTGGCTGTGCTCCTCGTACAGGCCACCCCACACAATGCGCCTGCGAGGGCTCTTCTCAAATGCCGCTGGACTTGACGACACAGGGCACGTGTCGGTGCACTTCTATCCAGCAGATCCTTTCGTTAGATGCCGTGTAGTGTGCTCAAGTGTGAGGGAGAGTAAAATAGAGCTGGTTAAAAATATCACAACAGTACTTCATTTAAGAAATGTGTGTGGGACGCAGTCCTTACCTTTAAGGAGCCTCAGGAAGAGTTGTTAGGGAGTGTGCAACGTGTGCTGTGATGTGGGCCTTTTGGAGTGGGACAGGTAGGTAAGTTCTTTGAACAAGCAAGCAGTCTCGACATCGAAGTTGGCTTGCTTTGGTGTGGCTGTGGAAGTCAGTGTCCGTAGTCGATCACCATGTAATTGAGAATTAGTCCGTGAACTGCAGACCCGTGCTTTTCCAGATAATTCTTGGTGGTATTCAGCTTTTTAATAATTCAGATTTTTATTCCCTGTGGTCACAATTACAAGGGGCAAGTCAGAAGCAAGTTGGCTTTGCCCATCTGTGGCAGGAACTTCGCCCCATTCCTGTGAGATGCATGGCTCCAAGTTGCTCCCCTTCAGTAGGGTGAAGTGCAGGGAAGCCCAGCAGAGCCCTTTGGAAAGTGGGGGGTTCCTCCTGCCCTGTAGCTCTGATGGAAGTGTGTGCATTAAATCAACAGTGGACATACCAGTCTCTAATCTTTCTTTCCTGTTTTCCTACAGGATTCACTTCCTTTGGTTCACTAGGTCATGGGGGCCTCACTTCATTCTCTTCCACGGCATTTGGTGGCAGTGGGATGGGCAACTACAAATCTATATCAACTTCTACTAAAGTGGTTAATGGCAGAAAAATCACTACAAAGAGGTACAGTGATCTTCCCTAGTTCATATTTCTAATAAGTAGGTATGGTGTTTCATTGGTGCCACATTTTCTTTGCACACCCTCCAGTGTGTGACATACGGGTTGTATGTTAAGTCTGTCTGGTACCATGAGAATCTTAATCTCCGATTTAGAGCTTTTCCTTCTGAATTTTTGCTCAGTGTTATATATTAGACATCACCCTTACTTAGAGCCATGTTCACGGGTAATAGTGTGTTGGATGGTAAAATGGAACCATTCATAGTGAAACCGGGACCGTTCTGACTGCTAGTGCCTGTGCCCGTGTTCAGTGTCAGATTTTAAGAAACGTCTGTCCTCAGCAGGTTGGCTTCAGCCACAAAATCAGTAACTGCACGTATATCTGTGGCAAGTCCTGTAAAAATACGCATTTATATTCACATACGTGTTTACATATTTGATAACAAGATTGTAAAATGCCTCTCATTCCCCCCCCCCCCCCAGGATTGTCGAGAATGGTCAAGAGAGAGTGGAAGTCGAAGAAGACGGCCAGCTGAAGTCCTTGACGATAAATGGTAAGGAGCAGCTGCTGCGCTTGGATAACAAGTAGCTCGCCGCACGTGCGCAGCAGAGCGTCCCCTCTGGCGCGCGCCACGGGAGGATTGGCAGGAACATTTTTTTGAAGATTTCACATGAACTCGACTCTCAGTGTAACTGTCCTTAATCTAAAGTATTTATACACAGCTCGTCGGAGCCCTACTTGTCATAGACTTTTGAGTTTATTGTTGGGACCACATGATAGGACCATTGTTTTTTGTCTTTAAAATTGTTGTAAATCTCTGTATGCACTTTGCTTTTTTATTAAACGTAATCCAAGGTGGCCGTGACTCTTCCGTACACTAACACCAGCACGGACCTGCTTTTCCATTGTGTTTGAAACATGAGCCAAGTAGTGTCAGCTGCTGTGAAGTTAACGTCGCCAGGGCGCATCTTCCACAGAGTAATTTCAAGTTTTTTCAGTATTTAGTAGTGAAAGATATTAATGAATTAATGGTAATACATTTCTGGTTTAATATAAATTGAGGATGTTTTCTAGTTGTGCATGAATGCTGGCAACTTAGTAAGTTTTGACAATTGTTTAAATATGTAACGTGTTAAGCTTAGGTTTAAAAAGTTAAGCTGGTGAACTGGGTCTTTGTCATTTGCTTAAAAAAAAAAAAGAAAATAAATGCAAATGTGTTTGGTGCATTCTTTCCCGAGTGGGGCGAGGCCTCCTGCGCGTGTGTGTGTGACTTGTGCCTGGGCTGCCAGGGTCCTTTCATTCCTGCTGTGTCCGGTCACTAAGGCCGATGCTGGACTTCAGTTACGTGTGTTCTTTGGTGTATTTGGAGTGCGTATGAAAGTTTTCCTGTCAGTGTTGAATAATGATTAGCAATTTATTGAACATTTCTTTGGTGAGGGAGGAAACGGCTGTCCAGTTTTCCATTCTTCAGAATATGTTGCAGTTTTCTAGGTTATGTTCGATGCCAGCTCGTTTAGAGATAATATGCGTAGTAAAGTCATGGAACAATACAGGTGTGGGCGCAGGTAGAGGTATTTCTTTTGGTTTTCAATCAGTATAATCTGTCACGATAACCATTGATAACTGGAATTCCAGCCAGAGGAATATTAAATAAGAGTTTGATTGTATTTATACTACCCCACTCGAGTTTGTTTTGGGACTAAGCAGTGTGAGACTGCTAGAAGAAGGTGTTAAAAAAGACATTGCGAACTTGAATGTAAGTATTGGAAGACAGCTGGACCCAGGAAGCCAAGGAAAGGGGCTTCCGTGTGCCCCGCGTCTCAGCTCACGGAGCCTGTGAGAAGGCGTAGGCACACCACACGCTGGGAAACCACACTGTAGAATCTCCTTTCACAAACTAAAACCCTAGTACCAGAAAGTCTGCTTTCGTTGTTGCTGTCAGGATAGGTGGTTTCTCTGTTACTAAGTGAGAAGCTCACAGGAACGGCTGCCAGTTCCCTGACTTGGAGATTATATTTCTCATTGGTGGGTGGAACGAACCATTCGGTAGAACAGGCTCGATGGCCCCCTCAGGACACCAGGTAAATGAAGAGAAGTCTCGTCCAGCCCACAGTTGTTGGCGTCCAGGAAGCGTTTTATTGGAACCTTGGCTTTACACGTCTGAGTGTGCTGGGATGGTCGGGTTTAGCGCAGCCCCGGCTGTGAGCAAGTCCCTCCACTTGAGGGCGCAGGTGGAAGATGAACCTCTTCTGGGGACATGTTTTGAGGGGAGCGTCACAGTCACACGTTCACCATTCCCACTTTGAAAATTGCCGTTATTCTGCACGTCTGGTGATAGGAATGTTAATTAAATAGGAAGGAGAACTTGTTGTCGGGTCTTGTTTGCCGAGTATTTGGAAGCAGGCAGGTTCGTTCCCGCAGCCTTGGGTCCAGTGTGCTGTGAAACAGCTGTGAACGGTTAGGTGAGTGTTGCTGCAGCACTGATAGTGACACCACGTGAGGAGCGGCTTGGGACAGAGCATTTAATTCACATTACAGGTCTGGTCACTTGTTAGTCCCTGTGCTTTCCGATTAAGAAACCAAAAGTCTTCCTGTAGCCCTGAATGCCTTTGCAGCGGAGCCCACCGTCTGGGAGAGCCTGCCGCGGGGCTGTCACATCATGTGTGCGCTCGTCTCCTCCATGCTCGGGGGGTTATCGTAACAGTCGCTCAGGATGGAGGTCTTCTGCTCAGCTCCCCGGAGCACAGTCTTGAGGGGGCAGCAGTGTGCTGTGCTTTTCTCACTTATGCTTTGTTTTCTCGTTCGCTGCGGTTTGCACCTCCGTTGCTTTGATGTAGTTCATTGATGGCCAGTTGCCTCATTCCTGCCTTTTCGGTTCAGGTTCCAAAGGCTCCAGGTTTGCTTTTAGCAGCCCAGGTACTGCTTCTTTGTGATACAGATGATACCACTGGTCACACCTGCCCCGGTAGCTCATCTTTCTTCCTCTTGAGGGTCCACAAAGGGCACATTGTAGAAGTTTGCAGAGGTAGCTTTAGACTTCCCTGAAGTTACTCTTGTAACCTGTGTATCTGGCCTGCTGGAGTCTTCAGTACAGATGTGGGGAAGCTCCAGGGACATTATTTGTGGGCAGCATCTTTCCAGTCAGTTTTCACTTTGTTTATTGTCTACTACAGCCGCACCGTTCCTGCTTGATTACCCACTAGCTGTCCTCAGCCTCTTCAGGGACTGCTCTGGTTTCTCCTTTCAGCACTACATAATCACATGAAAATATTTTTATTTTTAGAGAATCCAACAGTAATTTGTAATTCATTTAATTGTCTCTGCTATTGCTTCTCAGTGGTTAGCCATCAGCAAGTTTAGTAATGGGATAATTATTACTATTTCAGGAGGCTGTCAAGCCCAAAATTGTGGAGTGAATTTGAGCACTTGATATGGTGTGGTCAAGTGGAGGTTGCCCTGTACGACCCAGTGGCCTTTTTTTTTTTTTTAATGAGGTACGAGATTCTGCCTCCTTTTGAGTTATTTTCGAGGTGATTGGTACTTTCAGAGTGGGTGGTTTAATGCTGCAAGTCTAGAAACATTTGCTTAAATAATCAGATTCTTCCTCAGTCACCGTTTCTTGCGTCCTTAAAGTCAGTCTAAGGCTTCTGCCTTTAGAGCTGGTCACGGGTGACTTGTCTCAGCACCTCTGAATCTGCTGTTCCTTGGCAGTTCTGTTCTAATTAGATGGAGATTTGGTACTGAGTATGACTGGTGGTTAAAATGGGGTAAGACAACTTTTGTTCTTTCTTTTTTTTGGTGACTAAATTAGTTATTTCATCTTGCTACTTGAAAAGGTCAGAGGAGGGAAGGTTACAACAGCTGTTTCTCTGTCAATCAGAAATCTAGGAATCATGGTGATCATGGATTTCCAAAGACTAGCCCTGGCTGGGACTTTGGAGAGAGTCTTGTTTACTAGCAGTGGAATTGGGCGTCAGAAGACCCGGTGCTTACCCTTTGCTTAGGTGCATCTCTGCTCCTTGCTTCGTGCGCTCTGTAAGTTGTTCTTACCAAACTACATACAAAGGCATTAACTGAGGTTTTGGACCCGGGTGAGTTCTGCACTTTGTGGAGAGCCATGACTATTTCTCCTTTTCCCTCTGGCCCCAGCATTCAGGGAACAAAGACTCCTCTTCTGCAGTCCAACCTCCATAGGAATACAGACCCCACGAGGGCAGGCTTTGCCCATTTTCTTGCTGCTTCTCCCTAGCCCGTGGTGCTGGAAGCATTCCCTAAGTATCTGTTGTATAAATCATCCCATGGCACTCATTTCCACTGTGCCCCTGGAATGCTGCCTGTGAGCCTGGGAGCACCGTGTCTCCCAGTCCGAGAGTGCCGAGTAGCCACTAGGTCTGGTTTGGGAGGACTGGGGGGTGCATCTTGGTTCATGACACTTCTTTGTTCTTTGGACCACTGAATAGTCCATGGTGGTGGAGTTTCACAGTCTAGTAACTATAGCAGCTTATTACTTGTCCTTTTCCATCCCAGTAGGATTGATTTGCTTCTTCAAAGGAACACAGAGCACAGCAGCATCGTGCTGTTCTCCCCACCCCTTCCCTCGTCCTGTCCTGGTCCCCAGAGGCATTCAAGGCATCGGTAGGACAGCACGAGAACAGGACTTTCTTACCTGGAGCACGTCCCAGGGCTGTAGGACCCAGAGCTGGGCCTGCTGTAGCAGAGGCAGCGTTCATCCTTCCTCCCGTCGTCTCGTGGGGAAGACCACATTTCCTTAGCGTGTGATGCGGGGAGTTCCCTGCCCTTGCGGAGCTCCACTCAGCTGGACGGCAGCGCGAGCCCGCGGGCAGGGTGTGGGCGTGCCTGAGAGTACTGCAGGCGGTGAAGCCGGGAGGGGGCGGTGGCCTCTTTGAGGCCTTCCTGGAAGTAGTGGTCAGACTTCGGTCCTTCCGGGGGCCGTCCCTCCACCCCAGGTAGGTGCAGCGGGCAGGCACAGTGTGACCACGGTCTTAAGAGACTAATACTAGGCTTGTTCCCCTAATTCTTTTTCAATAATCGAGATTTATTGGTTTTGAGGATCAGTACACAGGACATTCCAGTTTGCACACAGTTCTTCATGTGTGTACCAAAAATCTAAAAAGTCATGTAGATATTTTTCTTCTTGAAACAGTAATTCCAGCGACTTTCCAGCTTAAGTTCTGGAGGTAGCATTTCCTTAAGAGGATGTCAGGTACCAGTATCTTCAAATGTGGACAAAGCTGTTACACCCCGAGTTCCACTGTTGCACAGTTTACTGTCATACACACTGTACCTACATACATACATATGTTAGCCGACTCACTAGGGAACCTGGTTGGACGGCCACCAGCACAGGTGTCTGAGGGCGCTGAGCTCTGACTGGGACGGCCAGCATCAGGCAGAAGCCAGCGGGGAATAGGAGTCATTTACGGTATTCAAGACGCGTGAACTGTATGAGTGGGTTTATATCCAGTTGCCGCGTGATGTGCCGTGTACTACAGCGTGTGAAGACCACCCCCAGCATCTTCGGAGTGGTAGCTGACGCCCGTTCAGAAACCACTCTTTTCTGGTTGTACCAAAACAATACCGCCAAATGATTTCCCCTCTTTGAGTCGTTTCTACTTGAAAATGGGATGATGTGGGATTTCTTCCTAATTAAAAATGTTTCTGGAGCTCCTAAAAAAATCTTGCATTTACCAAAGAGGTGATAAATACACCCCTGTGATTGCACAAGGGGGAAGATGGGGACCACCCACGGGGCGCGGCTGTGCCCCTCCCAGCGCGAGGCAGCCAGACGCCCGGGCTTCCTGGTGAGCCCCTTCATCCACTGGGCTTTACACCTCCCTCTCACTCTGGTTTGCATTTGCTTCCAGGGAAGAGTTACCCTTTCCTGCTGCCGTCTTTCCACTTTGGGGGAACATTTTCCCCTCTGCCGCCCCTCAGTCAGCGGCAGTGAGGAGGTGCCCGGAGCCTGCACCCAGCTGGGCTGCACTTGCTGCTGTCGGCCCCAAGCCGAGGCCGAGGGCTCTCACCTGACACACCGGCGTGCTGGAGGTGACGCCAGGCCTCTGGTAGCACGGGCTCCAGGACCGGGCAGGCGGGCAGGCGAGGCGGTCTCCGCGCGTGACGCCTGTGCTTCCCCGTGCCGCGGGCCGCCCGAGGGGACCGTGCGCAGTCGACCCGTGCTCGCGTGTTGGAGGAGCGTGGCGGAAGGGTCCTGTGGAGGCCCGGTGCTGGCTGCTGGCCGCCCTGCTGGGCAGGGTCTGGGTTCCAGCTGCTTCTGGAACGGCTGTGGTCCCGTGCGCCTGGCTGGGGCAGCCACCCAGCCCGAGGTCTGTGCCTGGGGCTGTTGGCGCCCGTCGCACCTCTGGCCTGAGAGTCTCGTGCAGCCTGGGGAGCGTCAGCGCTCCTTTGTTCCCGTGACTGTTGAGGTGTTGGCGTGCGTGCGTGTCCTTGGAGGAGGAGTTCTGTTGAATCGGGTGCCTAGAAGAAGTTGAATAGTCAGTCGGGTGGAGAAATGTGGGCATTTAAAGCTGGAAGCCATAAATTGCTTTCCACAGAGAGTATGTGCCTACCGACGCACTTGTCAATGCTGGCTGATAGCAGTTGTTAAACTTCAAATTTCTGGTTAAATTTCTGGTTACTGTATGAGGTGGAGCCTCTTGGGTGTTGGCGGCATCCCTGGTTCTCTGCAGTTGTTCCCTGATTTCACAGGCCCCTGTTACATCATTGTTTTATGAGTTCTTTGCTTGCTCTGTTAAAGTGATTTTCCTTTTCAGTTGTCATGTTTTCATTTGACATACTGTGTGCTTTTTTGGGGTGGCCTTTTGTTTAATGTCCTACATGTTCCACAACTAAAAAATTTTCATTTTTAAATTGTTTTAAATTTTTTTGTGGTACTTGGGCCTCTCACTGTTGTGGCCTCTCCCGTTGCGGAGCACAGGCTCCGGACGCGCAGGCTCAGCGGCCATGGCTCACGGGCCCAGCTGCTCCGCGGCATGTGGGATCTTCCCGGACCGGGGCACGAACCCGTGTCCCCTGCATCGGCAGGCGGACTCTCAACCACTGCGCCACCAGGGAAGCCCAAAAATTTTCATATTTTTTTATGTACTTTCACTTGTATGTCTGTTTGCTTCTTTAATTTACTTGGAACGTTTGTATGTGTTAAAAACACCCAACTTTCTCCCAGATTTCTTGCCAGTGTTAATACCTACTATATCTCATTCAACACACAACTGTTCAGGACTTGTGTTCTCTTGTCCTTTGGGTCTTCTTTTCGGCCCGGGTTGCACTTTGTCATGTGGTGTCCGCTGGTGGAGTGCTTTGATGAAACAACTGCGAGTTCATGGCACATGGCCGCTTAGTCTACGTAATACGGTTTTTTAGTAAGTCTTTAACGGATGTCAGTATCGAGAAGAAGCTAGAATCACTCGAGATTTTTATGTGGATTAAACTGTGTCTTTAGGAAAATAAGATTTTGTGAATACAAGACCCTACCAAAATTAGAATGTTTATTCTTTTTGATGATTTATTTCAGTTATTGTTTATTACGACAGCCTTCGGTCATTTTTTAATTTTTGGCTGCGTTGGGTCTCCGTTGCGGTGCACGGGCTCCTCATTGCGGCGGCTTCTCTCGCTGCCAAGTACGGGCCCTAGGCGCTGGGCTTCGGTAGTTGTGGCGCGCGGGCTTAGTTGCTCTGCGGCATGTGGGATCTTCCCAGACCAGGGCTCGAACCCGTGTCCCCTGCATCGGCAGGCGGATTCCTAACCACTGAGCTACCAGGGAAGCCCCTTCGGTCATCTTGATGGAAGTCGTGCTTCAGCCGCACGGTCCAGTCCCTGCAGCCTGAGGTGAGGACTGAGCAGGAAAGCCTGGTGGCTCGCGCCTCAGGGCGGGCCTGTGTCCCGCGGGTGCTCAGGGCATCAGAGCATTACTTTGTCCTTTACGGAGCGGGTGGTAGGAGTGCCCCCGACAGCACACAGCCCTCGCCCCTGCTTCCTCTCCGTAGGTCCTGATCCTTACCCTGCTGCTCTCGGGGCCTTTTTCAGCCAAGCGGGCACGTGGCCCCAGAGACGGTGGTCTCTGCCGGAGGAGTGTGGGCCTGGGGCTCTGCGAGCGCGGCCTGCTGGGTTCCTTCTCCCTCTGCTGCTTCCCCTTGTGCCGGGGGCTCGGCGGCTCCTGGGCAGAGTGACGTGCCGGGGTCGGGAGGCCGGGGGCAGAGGCTGGCTCTGCTTCTGCCTCCCTGGGTGGGTTTCCATGTCGTGATTGTTCTCGAAGCGTACAACCCCCGGGGGTGTGTGGTGGTGAGATCCGAGCTCCAGGCGCTGTTGGCCAGAGCTGTGACACCCCTACTTTCCGGGTGAGTGTGGGGCCCCATCCGCCCGAGCCCGGCCGGCCACGCCCTCCATCCCGGGGTGCTGTGATGCCTCAGGAACTCCCCATCCGAGGAGCAGGTTGCTGAACTGCCTGCCCCGCAGCTGTCTCCACAGACGTTAAACGAGTGAAGGGAGAGGCGGGCGCATGCGGGGCTGGCGGATGCCTCAGAGCAGGTCAAGGGGCTCCACCCTCTGTGACGTTACCATGAAGGACGCTCGCAGCCGTGGTGCTGGGGGGAGGCCAACCCCACCAGCCCCTGACGGGAGCTTTCGACCCTTGCTGTGGATTCTGTGCAGGACTTAAGTTCAGAGGGGCTCGGACAGGAGAGTTCCTGCTGTTGTCTCCTTGACCTTTACCCTCGGTCTGTGATCCTGCCGTGTCCGCACAGCCGCAGCCAGCACCACCGCCCACCTCCTGCCAGAGCCTGGGCCCCTCCTGACTGGGCCCCCCTTCGCGTGACCGCCTTCTCGGTCCGTCTGATGGTCTGTCTGACGCGTCGCCACCGTGTCGCCTGCCCGCAGTCTGGCAGCGAGAATTAAGTCGCTCCCTGCTTAGAATCGCCTGCGAGGTGCTGGCGACGTGGCTGTGCGCCCGCTCTTCCTGCGTCCTGTCCCATCCTTGACGCCTGCCCTGCCGCATCCGCGTCACATCGTGGTCTGTGCCGCCTCCCGAGGCCTCCCCGCGAGCCTCTGTGCCTGGCTTTCTTCCCCATCCTGGGAGCGCGCCTGCTCTTCCTCGTCTCTGCCCCTGCTTTTGTCTCCGCGTCCTCCGCCTTGTTGTGTCATGGTTTTCTGTTTGCGTGTGTCCAGCGCTGAGTCCCTGAGAGCGAGGCAGCGTCACGTGGGTCAGGCCCTTATCAGGCCCTAAATATTCGAATCCTCTCTTGGGCCAGTGATGCATTTTTGGATGTCTGAGTCATCTACATTGGTGTCAGTGGTATGCATGATGGGAAGGAGTATGGGATTAACCCCTGCCCCGACCCCTCAGAGAAAGGAAACAGCAGCCACAGCCGCGCCTGCTGGATTGTACGTATTTGGAAACAAGCGGCTCTGTTTTTATATGAGGAAGTTTGCTCTCATTTGCCTGTTATCAGCCAGATTCCTGCTGCGCGTTGGGGCTCCATTTGGGGGAAGAAGCGGAGCACGTGGGTTGGTGGTTGTGCCCGAGGGACGGCGGCTGGAACACCCCTGCATAGTTCCTCGGTGACTTCAGGGAGCTTTGCCACAGGGGCACGGGTGGGTTGCGCTTTGTTTTGAAATTTTATCTAACTTGGTGCTACAAGGCAGGATGTTTTCTGTTTCCCAAATGAAAAGGATGCTTGAATTGTATCCCACGTAAACTTTAGTTAAATTCATGTGCGTTAATAACTAATTTCTGCAGAGGAAAAAGTTAGCAGAAATTATGCCAAAACAGTAAATTCTGTTTGGGTTGTAAGAGTGGATGTGACTTACTTATTTTTCTTCAAGTCATGTGTTTCGCCTTTATGTAGTAAATTGCTGAAACAATTAGTGAATTTTCCGTAGAAGAGGACTCTTTCAGCAGTTAACAGAAACGTATGGAAATTTTGGAAGAGGCTGTAGGAAGAAGCCCAGAATGTGGTTGGCTTTCAGCAAGCGTGATGTTGGGAGTGGGGGGATGGGATGGGAGTGGCGGTCGTCTCTTCTTGGCGTCAGCTCTTGGAAGTTTAGGTTGTACCAAGAGGCCCCACGTGGATCTTTGACGGCGGGTGTGGGTGGCCTGCGTGGGGGCCTTCTCTTCTCATGAGGGGGGGCGCGTCCTCCTGTCCTTAGCAGGTGCTGGACGTCGCTGTCACCTCCTCTGACGGACTCAAAGCGTCTGCCGTGTGGCGGCATTTTGTGTCCCATGACCCTTGGTGGGCAGCGCCCTTCTTTTGGAGAAGGTTTTTGTTCAGAGAAGAGCCAACCCTGGGACGCCCACTCCACCATCCACATGGGGCCGGGGGGCGGTCTGGAGGCACGAGGGGTCCTGTGAGTGCTAAGACCACCCCTGCCCCTCCCTGAAAGTGGTTGCCGCCGATGCTGAGTTCAGCAGCTGAGCATCGCAGAGCCCGAGGCTCCTTCTTTAAAGTGGAGGAGCGCTGGCTGCAGGCGTTTTCTTGGGCGGGTGGTGGAGGCACCTGGGCTGTCGTCTGGGTGTCAGAGGGATCCTGTCTTTAGGGAAGAGTGTCTCGCTGAGGAGAGCCTCTGTGGGCCTCCCGGGCAGCGTCCACCATCTGGGAACCTTCCTCTCCGCTTCGGGAACCACAGGCTCAGGAGTTGTTTTGGCGACGGGGCTTGGGGCAGCGGTGTCTCCTCACGCAGCTGGACTCACAGCCCATCCTCTGAACCTGGAATGGAGCTGGGCCAGTGGCGTGAGTCCCTCCCTCCTGCCGTCTGAAATCAGGGCCCCACGTGCTTAGCCAGGGCGGCTGGGCCTCAGAGGACGGATCTCCGCATCCAGGACCCCCTTGCCCGAGGCCCGGCCTCCCTGCCACACCCTCGAGGCCCGAGGTGTCTCTGCTGCTTCAGCGGTTATGTCCCATAGCCAAGGGTGCCTTGCTGGGGGCTGGGGAGGAAGGGGGTCTGAGGGCAGAGCGTGGCACAGTCCGGCTCAGTCCTCCCCACGCCCACACCTGCAGGGGAGGGAGATCCCGGGCTCTGCTCTGCCTTCAGGGAGAGGCCTGGTTAGTCCCCTGTCACGGGTCACGTGGTCCAGCCCCCTGGGCCTCCCCGACTCAGGGGACGGACGAAGCCCTTGGAGCTGGGGCGGGTCTTGTGGGAGGACTCGGGGCGTGAGGGACGCTGTGAGAACGAGGAGCCCCAGGCGGCACGACGGGGAAGCCCTGGAACAGACTGGGACGCACTGGAGCCGTCAGAGCGGATGCGGGAGAGGCCGCCAGCAAGGCCTCTGTGGAGCCCTCACCCAGGCGTCGGCGTCTGCCTCTGGAGCTCCGGCGCTGCTTTTCCCGGGGCCTCTCACGTCCCCTTGAGACGCCTGCCGTCCGGGGGAGGGGCTCCCCCTCCACCCAGGTGCTGGGCCGGGCACTGGCGTCCCTGGCCCCGTCTGCCCTGAAGGCAGAGCCACCTCTGCCCTTGAACAGGCCCGGGGGCGTCTCCGGTGCCCGGCTTCGGGGTGCACACGACAGCCGCTGGGGGCCGTTTCCAGACCTCTGCCATCTGCGTCCTGGAGCAGCTAGGGCAGCTCCTGGGGCGAGCCGGGCTGCGGCGCGGGGAGACGCGGTAGAGGCCTGTGTCGGTTCTGAGACGTCAGCTGGGCCCGGGGACAACGGCGCTGGGTCGGGGCAGGACGGCCTCCTTCCCTGCCCTCCAGGGCTGCCCGCTCTCCTTCGCCCGCTGCACGTCTGCCGAGCCTCCTGTGCCCCTCGGCTTCTCGTCTCCTGCTCAGGAGCCGTGGGACACAGCGGGCCGCACGGGTCCGCTCACCCCCGCTGTGTGCAGTGAGGCCACGTCCCTGCAGGGCAGGCACCGTCGTGAACACGTGACGTGGCAGGAGGTGGCCGTGCTGATGGCCTTATTCAGAGCGGCAGCAGCAGCGGGCCGTCTTCTCGGACCAGGGGGTCCCGTGTCGCCCGCAGCTGGTTGCGCTTGTGGGTGTGGTGACCGCCCCTTCTGTCCGTCTGTCAGTGCCTGCTGGTATTCTGTGTGTAGTGCAGTGGGTTCAGAATGAGCGCTTGAGTGAACACGAGGGATTCCTTCCAGAAGGTGTGCAGCGGAGACGCTCAGATACGCTTCCAACAGCCACCTTCCTTCTCCCCAAACCCTTTTCCCGGCACTTGAGAAGTGGAGGAGCTTCATGGGGGCCTTGTGGGGTCTGTGGCTTGACCACCCTGCTCCAGACCCAGGGCCTCTGGGGCTCGTGATGTGGGAGGGCGGGCCTGGGCCACAGAGGCGACGGTGTAGGTGACGGCGTCCACCAGGGCCGGCTCGTGCGACAGTGAGGCAGGCACCCAGCTGTGTGTCCATCGCAGCTTCTGAAGGGCTCGCCTCGGAGCCTGAGCCCGAGAGTCCGGCTCTCAGCTGTGGGCCCTGCATCCATCCCTGGACAATCCCTGGTCCAGAGACGGTGCGGCTGGGCCCTCAGGGAGGGGGCTTCACAGAGGTGAGGCCGGAAGTGGGAGGGCGCCGGTATTTGCCCGGGGCGGCTGCCGGGGGAGGGGGTCCCCAGGACCCGAGAGTGTCCTCACCTTCACCCACAGCGGGTCCCAGTCTTCGGGGAGGTCACCAGACCCTGAAGGCCTGGAGTGTGTACTGTGCTGTGCACTGGGAGTTGTTCCGGAACGCCAGGAGGAACGTCTTAGTGACCGTTTCGTCCTCTGACCAGACGGCAGACACGGAGCGTGCCCAGCGGCCCTGAGAGCTGGGGTGGCGGGGGCCTGGGGACGGGCTGGTGTGTGCAGCCGGGGCCCCGGGGTGACAGCACGGCTGAGGGGGCACGCTGGGCGGATGCGGGTCCTACGGGAGCCAGCCGGCCTGTGCGCTGGCGCCGCTGAAGACCGTCAGGGAGCAGGGCAGGTGGCCGTGCCCTGCGCGGGACGCAGCCGGCGCTGTCCGTTCACCGGGCCTCCTGCGCCCGCCTGGCAGGTAAGTGTCGTCTGTGCCCACGGCCGTGCGGTCCTGCAGGTGGGGTTTCCCTGGGCGGAATGGGGCAGGGGGAGCACCACCTCTTCTGAGCGGCCGACAGGGACCCTGTGGGTTTGAACTGACCTGAGGTGAGTAACATAGCGGCGGGCCGGCCCCCGGGGTGCCCTTACCTCCTGGGATGCCCACCCCTACCACGTCTAGGCCCGTCGCAGTCACGCAGCCACTCAGAGTGAACACGCTGATGTGTGTGGTCCAGCACCTGGGATGCTCAGGCTACACCCGTGGGCAACGTGTCATCCTTAAGGTCTCATCAGAGCCACCGGGCGTGGTTGCCTGGTTGCGCCTGGAGCCGGGGAGGGGCCGGCTGCTCACCCTGGAGGCCTCCCCAGGTGGAGACACGCTGAGCCTGTGGCTGGGCTGCTGGGTGCCGAGCTCCCTGACCCTGACGCAGGGGCCGCGAGCCTGCAAGACCCTGCGGCCATGCTGGGGCTGCCCATGCTGCCCCACCTGCCGCGTCCAGTGCGGATTCTGAGATCAAGTCGCCGTGGTGGTGTTCTGTTAGCCGCGGCTCCGTGGGGCCCCCTCCCCTGGGAGGGCTTCGTGGATGGGGGAGTCATACCTGTGTCTGGACCCCGCAGAGCCCCCGGGGGGTGGAATGGCCCTGAGTGCCCCCAGCCCTGGCCCTGCCCTGGGACCCTCGCTCGCACACGTTCCTCCTTCAGACAGGCGTGTTCTGGGAGCGCTCTGCTCTCGAGTAAAGCCTGCGTCCAGTCGGTGCTTGATGACCCCCCTCGGCGGGCACAGGGGCGCCCCTGCTCGAGGGACGGGGAGCAGATGTGACGGCCGCGCCCGGGGCCTGCTTCCTCAGCTCAGCGGTCCGTTTGACTCTGAGAAGCCGCCGTGACGGTGGCCATAGGTCCCCAGGGGACTGCTAGGGGTGGCATCTGGTGTGACGGTGGTCAAGGCCACGTGCGCCGACCGACAGGTGCTCTCTCCGAGCGCTGGCCGCACAAGCGGCTCGCGCACGTCTCTTGGAGGGAGGGGATGTGCTGTTGGGAAAGACGACGAGCCCGGGGCACCCTGCCGAGGAGCAGTACTGGGAATGTCGGAGGCCCTGCAGGGCGAGGAGAGCCTTAAAATGCACGCCCGGGGTCACCATACTTCTTTGCGGTGTCAGAGGAGGTATCCTCTGCGGAGCGCGGGCGCTGTGAGCGCGGGGTGGGGGGGGCTGGCGTGGGTGACTGGGGGTGGGGTGAGCTGATGTGGTGAGAGGGAGTGCGGTGAGCGTGGGTGTGGTGAGCGAGGTGTGCTGAGCGGGGGTGCTGTGAGCTCGGGTGCGAGCGTGGGTGTGGTGAGCTCGGGTGCCGTGAGCGGGTGTGCGGTGAGCGCGGGTGCGGTGAGCGGGGTGTGCTGAGCGGGGGTGCAGTGAGCTCGGATGCGGTGAGCTCGGATGCGGTGAGCTCGGGTGCGGTGTGCGGGGGAGGGGTGAGCTCGGGTGCGGTGAGCGGGGTGCTGTGAGCTCCGGTGCGAGCGTGGGTGTGGTGAGCTCGGATGCGGTGAGTTCGGGTGCGGTGAGCGGGGTGTGCTGAGTGGGGGTGCTGTGAGCTCGGGTGCGGTGAGCCGGGTGTGGTGAGCTCGGATGCGGTGGGCGGGGGTGCGGTGAGCTCGGGTGCGGTGAGCGGGGTGCGGTGAGCTCGGGTGTGGTGAGCGGGGGTGCAGTGAGCTCGGGTGTGAGCGTGGGTGTGGTGAGCTCGGATGCGGTGAGCGGCTGTGCGGTGAGTTCGGGTGCGGTGAGCGGCGTGTGCTGAGTGGGGGTGCTGTGAGCTCCGGTGCGAGCGTGGGTGTGGTGAGCTCGGATGCCGTGAGCGGGTGTGTGGTGAGTTCGGGTGCGGTGAGCTCGGGTGCGGTGAGCGCGGGTGCAGTGAGCGGGGTGTGCTGAGCGGGGGTGCAGTGAGCTCGGGTGCGGTGAGCGGGGGTGCAGTGAGCTCGGGTGCGGTGAGCGGGGTGCTGTGAGCTCAGGTGCGGTGTGCGGGGGAGGGGTGAGCTCGGGTGTGGTGAGAGCGGGTCGGGGCCAGTACTTGAGCTCAGGTGTCTGGTGGAGAGGGAGGGGAGGCCCCACGCCTGTACCCAGAACTGAACTTGGTGCTCAGGGTCGTGTAAATGGTGCGGAAATGATTGTAATCGCGCACCCCCCATGAGAGAGCAGGTCTTCGTTACAGGGAGCATCTCTGCAGGCCTGTCGTCCTCCGCGTTGGCGGGGTTTGGGGGGCGGGGGGGCCCCGGCAGCGATGCAGGGAGGGTCTGCCTGGGGAAGAGCTCGAGTGGGCGAGCACCTCGGGTCACACTGGCTGTCACCTGCTTGGGGCTCAGCGGTGTGCGCCCTGGACGCCGTCGTTTGGGTGACGGGCCTACCCACCCTCCAGGGAGCAGGGTTGTTGAGGCACAGGAAGGCTACTGTCTGGTGTCACTGCTCCCATCAGACGGGTTGTGTCCTGCCTGCATTGTTACCAGGTTTCTGACAGCCTTTCCCTTAAGCCCTGCCAACCCGCCGTGTGACTACTGGTCAGAAACCCCCCAGAGAATGAAATTTGAAGTTATTCGGTAACTATTATCATTCGTTTTAAATTTTATTGCTAGTTTCCACCTAATGTGCAAAACTTCTGTTTTTGGAAAGACCGAGAGAAACACGATGTGGAGACCAATGAGCAATGTTCTTGGCTGTGTGTCTGGTGAAGGGGACCGTGCGTGCGGGTCCCCGGCCCAGAGCTCACAGCCGCCCTGTGGCACGAGCGGGCGGGAAGCAGGGTGGCCGCAGGGCTGTGCAGGTCCTGGCATCACAGCTGCCTGAGAGAGAGACCAATGGCTGGCCCGGAGCCCACTCCTCCGGGGTGACACCCTTGTGCCGATTCTGAGGGTGAAATTTGTCATGGGGGCCCCGTCCTCCTCCCTCCTGAAGGTCGAGTGTGCTTTCAGGATTCGCTGCCGACCCCCTGGGGGCCGGGTGGGGAGCTGCCGCTGTCGCTGGATTTCCACGCTCCTTTGGTTTCCTCTGTTCTCTCTGGGAAGATCCGGTTGAGGCACCAGGACCTCCCGCTGTGCGGCTCATGCCCGTCTCCGTCCTGTGCTTTCAGGTGTGGCCGACGAGGACGCCTTCGCAGAGGAGTGCCGGCGACGAGGCCAGCACGCGCTGCCCGGCCAGCCCGCCAGCACCAGTGCCCGCCCTCTGAAGTCCCAGCGGCCGGCCTCTGTGCCCAAACACGCGCCCCACCCCCCGGGTGAGGGCGAGGACCACCGGGCCGGCAGCAGCTGGGAGCCCCCGGCCGCGTTCCCCGCAGGTGTGCACGGGGTGTCCGCCGCGGAGCCTCCCCGCGGGGCTGCCTCCCGGCCTTCCCGGGGCCCCCGAGGACCGAGATGGCACCTGTGTTGCGTCCTGGCCTGACGGACGGGCAGGCGGGTGGGGGGAGGCCGCGTGGAGCCCACATTAAAGCGGGGTGCCGGTCTCCCACCACGGCATGCAGTGTGTTGTGGGCAGCAGCTGAGCCGCTTTGTGTAACTTCCAACTTCATACTGGGAGTCTGATCCCGCAGAGCGGCCCGCCCAGCCTCTCCTGGGGGCCCTGCGGCTGCAGCCATGCCTCCCTGCCTTGCTGTTGAGTTACAGGCAGAACCTGACACCCGCCCCCAGGGGTCCTGTGGTCAGGAGGATGGGTGCTGACCCACCCTTACCCCAGGGGAGGTTTCCCACCTCTGGATGCAGTGAGGCTTCGTGACCCCCTTTCTCCAGACCCTGCTCTGCCCTCTTCCAGCTTCTTGACCTGTAATTTCTTAGCCCAGATGGGTCTTTGAAGTGTGTTCCCTGTAGAAAGTTCTGGATTACTTCTGACGGCATGGCTGTGCATGCAGGCTGACCCCGGCTGAGTCTAAAGGCCGATGTAAATCTAGTTTGAATTACTCGTCAGTTTGAAGCGTTTGTGCCCGTCTTGGCTCTCAGCACTGGAAGTCGCCAGGTTGACCACCGCAGGTTACGTGGAGGAAGAGGTGGATCCTTCCTTGGTCCCTCGTTTCAGGGTGACGTCTCTGTGTACGTCGTGAGGTTAGTTCTGTGAACCTAGGACAAGAAAGCATCGTCTGCACAGGGAACTGGAAGGATGAGGTCTATCCCTTTCTTCTCCCAGAACTTTCTGTTGGGAGCTCTGTCCCTTCAGTCCCCTTCTAGCCCTTTTCATGTGGAGCAGGGTGTGTGTGTGTGTCTTGAGGAGGACAGGGGAGTTGTCCCATCCCCCCACTGGAAGGCGGGTGTCCTGGGTTCTGAGCCAGGGTGCAGAGCCCCGCGGGACTGCGCGGACCTGGCCACCGGCTGCCAGGGAGCAGTGCCACCCGAGGCAGATGGGCCATTTGGGAACGTTAGCCTCTTCCTGGGTAACTGAAAGAAAAATAGAGGTGACTGGGAGGGCCGTGTGGATTCAGAGAAACTTGTTCTGCCTCGAATGGGCGTGTGGCTGTTCTCCCCAGATTTATCTTCACCTCCTGGTCCTGGCCGCTTGTTGGCTGGACTTGGCGAGGGGCAGGGTTGTAGATGCAGTTTCCCTGAACAAATACGATTTGAACAGGGACTTCACGGGCTGTCCCTTTGGTTGGAAGGTCACCATAAACCTGGGTGTCTAAACTGGGCGCGAACATCCCAGTTCCCAGGAGTGAGGCGCGTGGGCTCAGGCCTGCCCGGAGGAGCCTTGCTGAGACACCTAGCTGGCTTCCTGAACGGGAAGTGGACCTGGGGTCACAGTGAGGCCCGTGCTGCCTCTCAGCGCCAGAGACCAGGGCTGTGGACGGAAGGAGAGTAGCCACTGCTGGGGAATCAGCAGAAAAGAATTCTTCTCTGTGAAGTCTTGTGCTCTGTCAGTTTTTACCATCAGGCCCCTCCCAGGTGTCGTCTCCAGGTGGGGAAACTGTTGACTTACGAACCCCGCACATGCTCACACGAGGGCGAGCAGTGGTCTTGTGCGTTTGCCGAGCGCTCCCTGCCCGTGTTGCACAGCGATGTCGGGCGGCCGGGGCTCGCGGCAGGGGCTGGGCGCTGCGGAGCGCACCTCTTTCTTGTGTGTGGTTTGTCTCCTTCTTTCACATCAAGCTACGAGGCCTTCCAAAGAGTGTCAGAGTGCATCACCAAAGAATTAAAGATACGCTTTTTACATGACTGGAGTGAGCTCGTTTGACTTCTTATCGAGAGACGATAGAGCTGCTCCGGAGGAAGACTCCAAAACTGGGACAGTGGAAAGGCTGCTGGGGTAACAGGGCAAAGCTAGGTGCCCGGTGGGTCAGGGCCTCCAGGGAGCAGAGTGATGGGCCCCCGTCCTGCCCCGCCACGCCTGCCCCTCCAGCGGGCGCTCTCCGCGTGGGCTGGAGGCTCCCGCGGCCACTGCCTGCCAGGCTTTCCCATTGCGGGCAGCTTTCTTAGCAGCGTGTGGTGAAGGGCTTGGTTCCCTACACAGTGTCCGGTGCCCCCAGTTGGTGCTTCCGCCATGTGAGCAATCGCCGGGCTAGGTGCCCCCGGGGCTGGCGGGGTGGGCAGTGGCCTGGCGGGTTCTGAGGATTTTAGGCTAAAAACGAGCTCTCGCTTGTGACGCGCTCAGGCCGCAGAACGTGGGCTTCGTTGCTCCTGGGAGCATCTCCCGTGTTGACAGTGCGGCCCGTGTGGTTCAGGGTCCGGGTGCGGCTGGGGGAGCCTTGGCCCGTCTGCGGGGGGAGTTCTGTGTTCAGCCCGACGGTGCCTTCTTGCCGGCATTCACTGTGTTGTTAACCTGCTGTGAGACGGGGTGACCGCCCCGGCTTTATTTCAGAGGACGCATCGCACGCCTCTCGGAGCCCGTAAATTAGACGGCGAGATGTGGATAAAGGATTAGTGTTTTTCATTTATGGATTCCACACACGCTGGAGGTCTATCGAGAATGTGCAACTGTGAAAAAGGAAAAATTATTCAAAGTGATTGATCCTTTAACTTCCCAGCTCTGCCCGGTGTGTGCCCGTGGGCCCCTTCTGGCTTAGGAGGTTCATGAGTGGAGACGGGGCCGGGGCCTGAGTATGAGGCAGGAGAGGGTCCCGGCGCCCCCGTGGCCCCCTCGGTCGGTCGTCGTGGTCGAGTGTGAAAGGGACAGCTGAGAGGAGCGACTTCTGGCCGGAGCAGCCTGGTCACAGGGACGGGGCTGCCGTGTGCTCGCGGTGGGTTAGCAGGTGTCTCTTTTCCTTCCTTTTGGCTTATTGTGCAGGTAGCTGAGTCAGGCAGGAGGACGCTGGGCGTGAGGACCTCCAGGGCCCCTGCCACGACCCCCGTGTCAGGGCCACTTCCGTACAGCACGTGACCCGGATGGCTGTGCTGCTGGGAGAGCAGGCAGGACACAGGCCGCAGAGCCCTGGGGGCCGCGCCAGCCTCCACCGTCTGCGAGCGGATTCCCAGAGCGTTTGAGTCGGTGATGAGGCCGGGAGGCCCCGGCAGCCTCGTTCTGTTGGAGGCATATGTGTGTCCTCAGCTTCCCCCCCGCCCCACAGCGGGCATCGTGATCAGGTCCCGGTCGGCTGTCGGTGCCCACCTAACTGACCCCGGGCCCGGGCCACCCAGGGGTGGTGCTGTGTGGACACATGCGTGTTGTGAACAGACTGGGTCTGGGTTCCGTCTGGAGAGAGACCGTGTTCTAAAATGGCACCTGCCTCAATTTAAAATCTCGAGGATGCTTTCATGTGCTCTTCTCAGCAGGCTTAGGGGCCCACGTGCATGAGGTCGCAGGCCTGCCGTGACCCTGGCCTGGTTCTAGGCTGACGGTTCAGAACGATCCTTTGTTACCAAATTCAGCATCCCGCTCCGCCCACATCTGTGTGGACTAACGCAGCGCAAGGTCCTGAGCTGTGTTTGCAGAAATAACCTGGAGCTCTTCTGGCTCTTTGGACAAAATCTCAGGAGGGTGAGCAGGTCACACCCGCCTCTTTCTCCCCTGGCTTTGGGCAAGCACACAGCACGGGAAAAGGTTGGTGTGGGGCATTGGTTGAGCCCCGGACCCTGTAACAGCTGGGCTTCTCCCTGCAGAGGGGGCCCCGGGGAGGCCCATCCCCCGAGGCGGAGCCTGCCCTGCCTTGTCTCCAGGTGACCTGGGGCTGGGTCGTGGGGACAGATGACGGGCGGGCCCGCGGGGCTGGGATGCTGGTTGGATCGTGTTAGAGCTTTACATCCGCCAAATTTGAAGTCCGTCCATGTTTTTGTTGAGCCTTAGATACGGAGCAGGTAGGAGTGAGGACACATAACTTTATCGCGAGGTTGGTTGGTTTTAACCGGGGGGATATCTAGAGACACGTTTGCCACTTGGTGGGGCCGCAGCTGCTCCTCTGCAGTGTTTCACACGCCTGTTTCCTTAGGATTCAAAGAAGGTGGCAAGAGGAAGAAGCAGAAGCAGAGAGAGGAGTTGAAGAAGAAGAAGTCGACCAAGGGCCGCCCGTAGACGGGCCGCAGTGGAGCAGCGGGCGGCCAGCCGAGGGGCTGCACACACGCGCTAGGTGCCGTACCTGCTTCTCCGCCACCCCGAGACCACACCTGCTCGGCGCTGGGGACGCTGGGGGCGCACCGGTCAGGGCCCGGGGGGCGGGAGCATGGAGCCGCCGCACCGTCCCTGCTCCTCCAGCTCTGCGGCCGAGGCCACCCCTGCTTGCCTGGTGCGCACCTGCGGGGATGCTTGCAGCTTTGGCCGCGTGGCGCTCCCGACGGCGCGTGCATGCTCGCGACACGGCCTTCGCTCCTCCGCTGAGCGTATGAACCTAGACTCAAGCACAGGGCGACGTAGAGGTGACTCCTGACCCCGGGTGACCTTCTCTGCAGTTTCGGGGGAGCCAGACCTTCACTGTGCCCTGGCCGCTCGAGGTGTGGAGCCCCCTCACGGTTATGGTTTGACTTCTAATCTTCTCGAATAGCCCGTCTTCCCTTGGATCCATAGTCGTGTTGGCAGGGACACAGGAGTCTACAAAGTTCTGTTCAGTAGTAGCACCTCTGGCTTTTAGGTTAGGCTCAGGCTGGGGGGAAGCAGACGAGCCCCTCCCACATGCAGCTCGTGAGGTACTGAGCACGGGCGCTGAGCCGGGTACGGGCTCCAGCACCGGCTCCTTCAGAAGAATCGCTTCCCTTGGGCCGGGGTCTCCCAGCTTCCCGCAGCGACTCCTCCGCAGGATCGAGGCCCCCAGCCCCCTCCCCGCCTGCTGTCAGGGCCCCTCCTCTCACTCCCGCACCCGCCCGAGTCCCCTTTCCCTTTGCCCCCGGGCACCGAGGGCATCGTGAAAAGCTTGGATGGGGTTCTCAAACGCCAGCAGCTTTCACCCAGCAGTGCTGGGAGCCCGGGCACTGGGGGCATAGCTTTCATGGCCGAGCCGCGGGCTTGGGCGCCGGGAGCGAGTGTGGCGCGTGAGATTCTCGGGTGACTGTGCAGTTTGCTCCTTGTGCCTGCTTGTGGTGGAAGGTGGTGCGGACTCTGGTGTTGGATGCTTAGTGTGGACAATGTAACCATGAAAGCGTAACGGATTTTAAGTGCTACCCACGTAAATAAACTGTAAGCGTTATTGACTGACACTTGCCATCGTTTATAAACATCAGTTATTAGTAATTAAAAAGAAAAGCAGTTCTTCTCTGTCATTTCAGTTATGAGAGATCAAGTGATATTCTGGGGGCAAAAGTCGATTCTGAGATGCATTACCGTAGGGTGGAAATGTTGTTTTAAAGATGACGGTGCCACTGAATGTACGATGTATGAAACCAGCGGCCTTGCTGACACCATGGGAAGCACGGAGATGAGCCGGGCATTCCTCCAGACTCTGTCTTGGGCGAGGACAGTGTTCGCGTCCCGGGACCGTGAAAGGAGGCTCCCTCCTAGACCTCGGAGCCTCTCCGAGTGGCGACCACCACGCACGACGCCCTGACATGGTTCAGCTGCTCTCAGCCCAGCTTCCCTGCTGTGGGGACCCAGGGGGAGGGCTGGCCCGACGCGAGGAAGGTTTCAGGTCCTCAAGGCCGGTCCCCCAGGATAGGACAGACACAGTGTCCGTGCCATGGGGCGGAGCCCCGGCGGTCATCAAGCTGCTGGGGACCGTCTTCACACAACCCTGCCCTGCAGGCTGCTCCTGAGTGAAGAGGGGAGGCCCCTGGAGGGGAGGCCCACAGGTGGGTCCCGCTTCGGAGGAGAGGGGAGAGGGGGCAGAGCCACACCAGCCCAGGGGTGGGCACGGGGCTTGTGGGGCCGGGCCACCTCTTCCCCCGTGCTAGGAGGGTTAAGGGCTGCAAAGCTCACGGAAGAAACGATCAATTTGAAATGCATACACTTTCATAGGACATGGCGTGTCCCGTCCCCAATCTGATGTGGGGCAGCATTGAACCAGGAAAATGCTGTGGAAACATTCACAGGGAAACTCTTTCAAACTCCCGTTTGGAGCCTTCAAAAAGTGGGGCGTATGACATCAATAATCACGCCTGATTCTTTTTTCTTTCACTTTTGCCAAAATGAGGTTTTATTTTGAAGGTCGTTTGACAGTAGGGAGACCCAGGATTCACCCGGCTCGGAATCCAGGTCACGTCTCTGCTCACGCCGGTGGTGCTGGTCACCCCTGGTTGCTTCCGCGGAGCTTCTGCACCAGAAACTGCCCCTCCCCCGGCGCCGGCCCCTCCCTCCTTCACCATCTGAGTCTAACACCCAGAGGCCATCCTTTCGGGTCGTTTGCTCTGCAGTTGCCCACCTGGAGGACCCCTCCGGGCACACCCCTGTCTGCCGCGCCCTCTGGTCCTCACAGGTGTCCTGGGAGCCTGAGGATGGCCTGGGGCCCGAGTGGACGAGGACCGCTGGGGCTGGGGCTCTGCCCCTGCCACGCCGCCCCCTCCATCCGGCACGGAGCAGCCGGGCAGCTTCGAGCACCACACCGGAGATGACGCGTGCGCACGAGAGGCAGCGTGCCCCCCTCCTCGCGGACGGAAGAGCCGACGGCACCGCTGAGCTGACGGAGGCCCGGCCGCGGGACGCGGGTGCCCGGGGTCGGGAGGGGCCGGGCAGGGCAGCTCCGCGGGCGGCCCTGGCTCCAGGTGGGCAGGAGGGAAGGGCGGCTGCAGAGCTGCGTCTGCCCAGGAGGGCGGGTGGAGGCCCACTTGGTCCTGCGGGTGGATGGGCCTTTCCCCCGCCTGGTGCGCAGAGATGAGACCGGGTTCTGGAGAGTGCGGTGTGTTCTTGTCATCGCGCTGCCCCCTGGGGGCCCTCCCTTACCCGCGGCTGCTGCCTCGGCCCAAGGACGGTCCACCCGCCCTCGGCACCCTGCCACCTCACGGAAGAGCCCGGCTCGCTCGGGCCCCTGCAGAGCCCACTGTGCTGGCCGGGCCCGGGACCTGGGGACAGCCCCCCCCCGGGATTGCGGGCTGTCCAGGGGAGGTGGCCGGTGTTCTCAGCCGGGTGACTGCTGTGAGCTTCGGGGATGCCGCAGACGTGTCACCCCAGGTTGAGAGCAGGGGCCCGTGTCCCACGCAGAGGTCTGGGCTGCCGGCCCCCGCACAGAGGCCTTTTGCCCACACAGAGAGGGGCTGTCCCTTGGGACTCTTCCCCCACCCCCGGGAGCCGCTCCCGCTTGGGTTGAAGCCTGGAGCGTGCAGAAGATGCTCGGGACCCGCTGGCCTCCCCCTCACGAGGCCCCGGCCTTGGCCGACAGCTGGAGACCACGACAGCCCTGCCTTTATCGCGGAGACGGCAGAGAGGGGGGCGGCCTGGCCCGGGGACCCTCCCCGACCACCAGCGTCCAGCCCCGTGCTTGGCAGGGAGGCTGCTGAGTACGCGTATTTTGAAGAAGTGAAGGGGTGACGAGGCTGAGGAGGGGGCGCCGGGCTCCCGGCCTTTGGAGGAGCAAAGTCACGGGAGGCTGCCGTGGCCCCGTTACCGCCTGTCCCCAGCTGTGCCGTGAGCTGCCTAAGATGCCATGTTTTTTAGTGCTGGTGAAATGCAGAGAACATGAAACGGACCATTTAAACCATTTGTCATCGCACAGCTCAGGGGCGTTCAGCACAGTCGCACTGTTCTACCAGTATCACCACCACCATTTCCAGCGCTTGATCTAATCTTCCCAGACTGTCCCCGTGAAACATGACTCCTGTCCCCGCCCCCCGTCCTTCCTCCTGTCTCTGGTTCGGTGGCTCCAGGACCTCGTGTGAGTGGGGTCACACGGGGTTTGTCCTCCTGTGACTGGCGTGTCTCGCCCAGCGTCCACGTTGCCGTGGGCGTCAGATTTCTCTGCTGAATCACATTCCGTGGTGGGTGACCACGGTCCCCGGAGGGGCGGACACTTGGGTCGCTGCCGCTGTGCTGCGTCCGGCCTGCGTCCTGATGTATAAGCAGCAGAGGGTCCGACCCTTCGGGGAACGTCCCATCCTCTGGCGAGGCGTGTGCTGTGTCAGCTCCCGCCCCGCACGGTGCGTGGCAGGGCTCTTCTGTTGTCTGGGGGTCGGGAGGCAGCAGGGGTGGACGGGCCCGTGGCGCGTCTCGGGTACCAGGCGAGCCCCAGGCGTGGCAGGAGCCCCAGACACAGGGCTCCTGACCGGGCGCAGCCGGCGGAGCCTTCGCTGCCGCTGGGGCTCGGGGCCTGCCCGGTGCCCGCTGCCTGCGCTCCGCTCCTCAGGCCGCCGCCTCCCAGTTTCGGGCGGTCCTCCACGGCAGGCCCCCGACTTCCTGCCCACCTGGAGCTGCTGATCAAGGCCGGGCAGGAAGGGCGTCCCGGGCCCGCAGCCAGGCGGCTTTGGGTGGACGTGTGGCACCAGGCCCCTTCCTGGGCCTGCCTCCCTGCCCCCTGCAGCTCGCGGGCCCCGTTGCCACTGACCACCCTCGGAGGCCCCCCTGGGTTTTCCATTCACTCTTGCCCGTGCCTGGGCCACCTGGGCACCTCCTCACACCTGCCGCATCCACCTGGCTCTCAGCTGAGTCTGTCTGGGGTGGGGGTGATGGGAGTGGACACCAAAGGCGCCCCAGTGTTGGGTGGCTGCAGGACAGGCCCTGGGGTGGGTGTTAAGGTCTCACCAGGCATGGTTACCGCCCGGGGCTGAGGCCCCCAGCCCAACTAGAGACCCACTCTTGGTAGAGGCCACGTGAGGGCAGAGGGGTAGTCCGACTTGGCACCTGCACCAGGCCGCTGCCTCGGACCCTGCTGCCGGGCGGGCGCCCAGCTTCTCAGGTTGAGCCCGACGCCGGGAATATTTGTCAGAAAATGGCTCAGTGTTTGTTTCATCCGAATTCCCGACTTCTTCCCCAGGAAGACGTGGAGTCGTTGACAAGCGGGTCCAGCAACTCTGACCGGAGCCCCGGGGCGGGGTCAGGTTGACGGGTGTGGATGGCTGGCGGGTGCCGGGGGCTGGGTCTGGAGGAGACGCCGCCGCCGCGTGCCTCCCCGCCTGGCGCTGCCCCCGCCGCTGCGGCTCCCCGACGCGGGGCGGCGGACGCGGCTCATCAGGGCCTGTTGGCAGCCGCTGCGTCAGCGCATTCCTTGCCTCTGTCTCTGGGGTTTTCATAGGTTTTGCTTGATCAACAGCATTCATTCTTAGTGGATAAACAGAATGCAGTTTTGTGGCTTAGAAATTATTGTGTCTCTGGCCAAGTAGCCGTTTAAACAGTGACTGGGTGGCCCTGGGAGACCAGGACGATGAATCTGCCCGTTCCTGAGAAAGCCGACGTCGTGCGTGGGTGTCGGCCAGGCGTCTGGGTCTGGAGTGAAGGCAGGCCTGGCAGAAATCCTGGCAGGAGAGGGCGGGGCTGCGGGAAGCGACGAGTCCCTCCGTCCACCGGCCAGGCCTCCGAAACACTGCCTGTCCCTGGGCCGGCACTCCCCAGGCCGCTGCCTCTTTCCTTGTTCTCCCTTGAACCCAGGTCGGGGTCCAGGGCTGGCGCTGCAATGCCCCCCGGGATGGGACACCCAGGTGCTCTGGACTGCTGGTCGTCAGGTGCCTGGCTGTGTCCCTGTCCTTTTACAAGGAGACCACAGGCTCCAGGATGTCAGATATGGTCCCTGATGTCCACAGAGAGAGGAGAGGTGGGCTCTGAGCGATGTCTGTCCGACGTGAGGTTTCTATGCCCCGACCCACCAGGTCACGCTCAGCCAGGGCCAGAGGTGTTCCGTGCAAAGCCGGGCCAGCTCGCCTGCCTTCAGGGTGGCTGGGGGCACAGCCTCCCCGAAGCGTCGGCACCTCTTTACGATTCCCTTCCGGGCGGGAGCGGTCCTGGGGGCCTTGAGCCACCTGCCCTGCCTGGGATGCTGCCCACCGGGCCTCCCCACTGGGCGACGCCCGGATAGGCGGCCTGGGCCTCATCAACCCAGCCCGGGTGCTTTGAGGGTGAAAAGGGCTCAGGACTAACTTCGCCAGGGTGTCGGGGGTGTGTGCTTGGTTCCAGGCGCCTCACGCGCCGGTTGCCAGGGAGCTGGGCATCCTGAGTTCTATTGGGCTTTTATGGTTTTAACTTGGTGGCAGGGAGATGTTCCTACGGAAAAGCAGCTAGATTTGACAGTCGTGTGTGGGGGTGTGATTTGCAGACCATTTTAAAGTAAATCAAACACTTTGTTCTTAAATACTTCATAGGCATCTCCAAAAATACCATTCTTTGCACAACCTCAATACCATTATCACACCTCAGAAAATTAACAGTAATTCCCCAATGCCACCAAACTCCCAGTCATTTTCAAAATGATTTTTATAATGTTTTAAAATCATGCTTCACTCAAGACCACATCCTCCTTTGTGGTTATGTCGCCTAACTCTGCATTCTTACCTTGTATGACGAGAAGTCTCCGTCACGTGCAGTGTGTATTTGAATGGACAGAGTACATGGCACCTGTCGGTCTGTCTGGTCCAGATCCTCCCTTCAAAGCCTGACATCCTCTCCTTTTGCCTCTGAGTGTCCACCACGGTCTCCCTCTGTGCTCTCAGCTGCAATTCTATGAATGCGGATTTTCCCAACCCCACTCTGGGACCCTGAAGTGCAGTTTGCACAGAAAAGGCCTGATAAATGTGGTGTCCTTTCCCTACTTTCCAGTTCTCAGAATAATGCTTGTTTTCCGACTCCCTCCTCGGACACCCAAGGTGGCCAGTTACTTGCTCGTTTTAGTCTCAGGTATCTGTCTTGTGTTTTGTCCATTGAAGCCACGTCCCAGGGCGCTCTGGGTGATTGTGAGGGATGTGTGCATTTAACCAAGGGTCATCCCAGGACTCAGAGTAACTCTGGGGTGCTGGGCTAGGCCTGGTGTGTGTGTGTGAGTGACAGAGACAGAGACTGAGGCCGAGATGCAGGAAGCTCTGGCCTGTGGACTGCGTTCCTCAGGAGGGCACCGTGGTCCCCCGCAGAGACGGCAGAGGGCTGGGGTGCTGTGCTGGGAGAGGGAGGTCCATTTGTCATCAGGGCCCTGAGATGTTAAAATCCTTTGGGAAAAGCTCACAGGGCTGAACGGATGGGATGAGAAGACAACACGGCCTCTCCCGTGGCCCAGAGTAGCCCAGGTGGGAGGAATTGCAGGCCTAGCTTCCAGTGACCAGCAGAGGCCGGGCCCAAGGCTGCTCTTCTTCCGTCCTGGGCCGGCTTCTGCCACCAGCTCCTTCCAGATTCCCACGGCCGTTGGTCGTGGAGGAGAGGCCACCAATGGTGATTGGTCCACCCACCCCCCATCATCCATCCACCCACCCACCCCCATCATCCATCCTTCCATCATCCTTCCACCCACCATCCATCCTTCCATCATCCTTCCATCATTCATCCGTCATCCATCCATCCATCATCCTTCCATCATCCTTCCATCATCCATCCATCCATCCACCCATCATCCTTCCATCCATCATCCTTCCACCCATCATCCTTCCACCATCCGTCCATCATCCTTCCGTCATCCACCCATCATCCTTCCATCCATCCATCCATCCATCATCCTTCCATCATCCTTCCATCCATCATCCTTCCATCATCCATCCATCTATCCACCCATCATCCTTCCCTCATCCTTCCATCCATCATCCTTCCATCCATCCATCCGTCATCCATCCATCATCCTTCCACCCACCATCCATCCAGGGCATACCAGTCATGCGTCTGGCGTGTGCAGGCTTGTTGGGGGCACAACTGTGCGAGCTGCAGCCTGCCCTGCAGATGGGACCACATGCACTGTGCACAGGTAGGAGGAGTCACCCCCGGTACTGCCTTCTCAGGCCCCATCCCGGCAGGGGGCTCAGACAGTGCAAGAGGAGCTCCGAGGAGGGGCATCTGCTGCGGGGGGATGGTCCCGGTGAGGAGAACTCGTGGGAAGGAGGGTCTGGGCCGAGTAGGGCGGGGAGCAGTGGGCTGGAGGAGCCAGGTCGGGGCAGCTTCCAGGACAAAAGAGTCTGGGCTGGGCGCTGAGTCCAGCAGAGCAGGCCTGGCCTGAACACGGCCGTCCGGAGGAGAGGGCGCCGGGCTGGCTTCTGCCGCCTGCCTAGGCCCAGGCGCCCTGCCGATGGGCCGCGATGGACCTGCCCTGAGGACCACGTCCGCCCATGGTGGGCAGGGAGGCTCGCCCCATGAAAGCCCCTCCCAACGTCAGAGCAGATCCTTTGAGCTCAGGCCTGACCTTGGACCACGGAAGCAGCAGGAACCAGGTCTGGGGATGGGTGGGGGGCGACAGGGTGACTTCCCAGGTGCCCGCTCGCTCTTGCAGGAAGTGGCCGCCGCTTCAGGACTGGCGCCATCTGTGTCTCCTGGCAGCCTTGAAGTTGCCACCTGTCACCTGGCAGCTCACCCCTGGCTCCAGGTGCGGGTCCTGCCCCCAGCCGCCTCTCCTCGGCCGTCATCCCTGGACGCTGTGAGAGGTGCCCTCTCCCCACCGTCTCGTCCACCCTCGAGCGGCCCCGAGCAGGCCTGGAGGACGCGTGCACAGGAGAGGAGTCCAGAGGGAGAACGGGGGTGTGGGGCAGCACCGAGGACGCCCGCCGGGCAGAGCAGCCCGGGCACAGGGCCAGTCAGGCCACGAGCATCCTGTGGCCCATGGCCACAGCTGACTGCCCGGCCCCGCCGCCCAACTCCTGGAGACCCCACGTCCCGGCAAGGGGGTCCACGTCCTAGCCTGGCAACTGTGAGGAAATCGGGTCTTTGCAGACGCCGTATATCTAGCTAAGGACCTGGTCTGGCGGGCTAGGGTGGCCCCAGTGCAGGGGTTGGCGTCCTCTAAGACAGGGAGGATGCCTGAGGCTCAGACATGCTGGGAGGAGCCGGGCGGGAGCTGGGGGCATGGCCGCCACAGCCTGGGTCACACCCCTGCCCCATCCGTACATCAGTCCATCCATCCATCCATCCATCCATCCATCCATCGCCTGTGGGCACTGCCCTGGGAGATTCAGCTTAGGATGCGGTTTCTGTGATGTAGCACTTCAGCATCTCAACTTAAAAAACCCACATCAAGTATTTTCTGAAGATTCCCGTGTGTCTGTGCAGTTTGGAGCGAATTTTTCCTTATCCAGGGTCTTCAAGGGGAAAGGTCCGCGTGGCAAGATGGCCTTGTATGGCGCAATATTTTCTGTGGCCACAGGAGGGCGACTCCATAAAGGAAAACAGGACTGTGGGCAGGAGCCCCACCTCTGCCCCCTCCCACATGCACCTGCACACGCCTGCACACACACACACACGCATACCTGCACACACGTGCACACAGGCACACATGGTAGAGTAAATCGGTCGTCCTTAGCCTTTAATAATGTTGAAAATAAGGCTAAAGTGAGTTGGAGGGGGAGGGGACCAGAGTGGTTTCCTCTCCTCGGTGGAATAAAATAGCCTTACTGGAGAGCTGGAAGCTTTTCTTGTTCAACATTTACCATCTAGTCTCATCATGTTATAAATAACACGTCAAAGGATTCACAAGAACACAACTTTCAAAGATAAAATTAGGCTCTACCAATAGCTCCAGATTTTTTCCTACACTCACACCCCAAGAACATTTCTACATCTTTCACTCAGATAACATCTGACAAATGGTGATTTGTAGTTTCCTGGGATAATAGAGAAAAATAAAATCTGTTGTTAATATTTCTAGCACCTTCTGGCTAAAATAATCTCATGACCTGCTGAAGCCTGCACTGGTCCCCCACTAGTAGGTGATGGGGAGGAAACGTCAAGCCTGCCCAAACTTGCACCAGAGCCCCGCCATCCCGGCTGCCTGGGAGCAAATGGGAGGCATTGCATCTCTGCCCTTGAAAAAAACCCGTCTGGGAATTTAAAAAAAATTTTTATTGGAGTATGGTTGCCTTACAATATTGTTAGTTTCTGCTGTACAGCAAAATGAATCAGCTATACGTATACATATGTCCCCTCTTTTTTGGATTTTCTTCCCATTTAGGTCACCACAGAGTACTGAGTAGAGTTCCCTGAGCTATGCAGTAGGTTCTCATTAGTTATCTATTTTATACATAATATATATGTACATAGTGTATATATGTCAATCCCAATCTCCCAGTTCATCCCACCCCCCTTCCCACTTGGTATCCATACGTTTGTTCTCTTTGTTTGTGTCTCTTTCTGCTTTGTGAATAAGATCGTTTATCCAATTTTTTCAGATTCCACATATATGTGTTCATATACGATATTTGTTTTTCTCTTTCTGACTTGCTTCACTCTGTATGACAGTCTCTAGGTCCATCCATGCCTCTACAAATGACCCACTTTTGTTCCTTTTTATGGCTGAGTAATATTCCATTGTATATATGTGTCACATCTTCTTTATCCATTCATCTGTCGATGGACACTTAGGTTGCTTCCATGTCCTGGCTATTGTAAATAGTGCTGCAATGCACATTGGAGTGCATGTGTCTTTCTGAATTATGGTTTTCTCTGGGTATATGCCCAGTAGTGGGATTGCTGGGTCCTATGGTAGTTCTATTGTTAGTTTTTTAAGGAACCTCCATACTGTTCTCCACAGTGGCTGTATCAATTTACATTCCCACCAACAGTGCAGGAGGGTTCCCTTTTCTCCACGCCCTCTGCAGCATTTATTGTTCGTAGATTTTTTTGATGGTGGAGAATTGTTTTTGAAGCTCTTGGTGCGAACATGCAGCTGTTTCATTAATCCTGACTTTTACAATGAGTCATTTCTCCAAGGTGTGGTTTAACTTTCTAATAACTAGTGGAAGTCTTCCTGTCCCCTAAGTGTGATGTGACACTTTGTGACGTCAAAGAGGGTGACATCTAGTGTCCCCCGTCCTCTACTCCCTACCAGACTGTTACTGAAACCGAGGTGAAACACAAGCTGACGGAAGAAATAAAACAAAGGGGAAGAAGACAGCGGCCAAACCCGAGCTGCCCCAATCCTAATAACACCCACGAGAAGTCATCGCCCCTCCCCATCGGTCCCCATTTAAAACGCACAGGGGCGAACTTGAAATACGTGCTGTGTTCTGACATGCCTGCCGCAGCCTCTTCCTCCAAACGACCCCCCTGATCCAACCTCGGACCTAAGAAAACCTCCGGGGTCACCAGCCAGTCTAGGAAACGACATCCTCCTAATGGACTGGCTTCCATTCTGATGCAAAAGTCAGTTGATTTCTGTGACTCCTTCGTGAACTTCAGTCTTAGGTGTAAAGGGGTTATGGTTTGCGTTGGAAGGACAGCGTATGACAGTAAGCGTGGGGTTTCAAGTGTCCTTCCGTGTAGTTGTAAAAACCTCGCGTCAGTCGGGGGCTGGGAGACTTTACTGCCACCACACCCCAGCTGAGGCTCCAATCAGATATTGAGAGGGCGGCTGTGACAGTCACACTGCCCTGTCGCCCAGATTTAGGAACTAGGAAATACAGGCATGGTCTCGAAAAATTCATCTCTCCACCCCTTTTATGTGCCCGTAAATCTACTTCCTTTTCATTTTTAGCTGCATTGACAAATACTTCGCTGTAAGTGCAAGCTTCTTGGGAGAATATAAATATTATTAGATCTGCCTTTCCTTAGAGCCAGACAACCAATTTCATTTCAGAGTAAGAGGCTGCCTGCACGTTTCTGGAATTCTACTTTTTATATACAATCTCTACCGCTTACGTATTTTTAATGCAGTGTCCGTTGTCAGGTCAGAATAACAGGACCGACCCGGTGCTGATGACTCTGTGGAAGTGAGTTTCCTCGCGTGTGGGTCTAACCTTGGGCTGTGCTGTGGATTTGCCGGAACTGACATTATGATCTCCTCAGCACCGTTTATATTTATCACAGCCAGTTTAGAAAGAGTTGGAATTAATTAGGGAATGTTTCAAATGTCAAATCGTTAAATGAAACTGTAAAAAGTAAATTGTGGTCTTTGGCAAGCAAGTATTTCATAAAATAAGATCCCTGGAATGAAACGGTCATTGCTATGAAATATATGGTTTTTATTACCACTTTTAGGGACGCGGATCAACAGTCCAAGAGTTTTAGATCTGATACGAAGAGTGATGTATTATAGCTGCGACAGGAAGTCATGGGGTTTGATGTCTAAGACATCACCAGAGACTCGAGGACGTATTCAATCAAAACATGGCGTAGTTAGGGGTGTGTGTGCGTGGGGGGGCACCTGCCGGTTGTTCTTTGCATTTTAAAAGTCATTTACAAAGCGCTCAGAATGATAGATAACGTAGAAAATATTGACAGCTGAAGTTAACAAATACAGGAATCTTCTTTGAAATAATGATCAGGCTGCTGGGAGGTGACCTGGGGCGTCCAGCAGGAGGGACGCTGCCTGTACACCGGCTGCCTCGCCTTTGTCACATGCCATCTGTGGTGACTAATGAGGACCACGGGTACCAACAACTTCAGAAATTCCCCCAAACTGAGAATCTTGTCTCCTTCCTAAATGTGGTTCTGATGACACAGAAACAGTTTCTGTTTCGATGCGTTGATGTTACTCACAGCGAACAAGCTGTGACAAGTAAGTCTGTCGGGGAGCACTCCTGATTTTTCTCTTTTTTTTCTGGTTGTTTTTGTTGAAAACGCTTTTTTTCAGCGTGGAAGGAGCTGGTAAGGAGGTATGAACAGCCAGCATCTGTGAAAGCTGCTCTTGAAGCCGGGAGCCAGGACGTGAATGTTTGCTGGGTGGTGCACACGGTCTGGGGGCGGCAGGGGCCCCGAGGCTTTTCACAAAAATGCTGACAGACGAGGCTGAAGCCAAGAAACCCTCCTCACGGTCAGAGGGAGAACTTCTGTCCCTGGGGGACAGCGTGCAGACTTCTACGTGGAGACCGTAAAGCCCTGGTGTGCAGTCATGTCTGTGATCAAATCCGTCTGGTTGGTCCGAGCCGACGGCCGCAGCTGAAATCAGTCCACTTTCTTTCTTTTTTAAAATTATATATTTATTTATTTATTTTGGGCTGCGTTGGGTCTTCGTTGCTGCGCGTGGGCTTTCTCTAGTTGCAGCGAGAACGGGCTACTCTTCGTTGCGGTGCGCGGGCTTCTCTTGTGGAGCACGGGCTCTAGGCGCGCGGGCTTCAGTAGTTGTGGCACGTGGTCTCTAGAGCGCAGGCTCAGTAGTTGTGGCGCACGGGCCTAGTTGCTCCCCGGCATGTGGGATCTTCCCTGACCAGGGCTCGAACCCGCATCCCCTGCATCGGCAGGCGGATTCTTAACCACTGCGCCACCAGGGAAGCCCTCAGTCCACTTTCATGTACGAAGTTCTCACGCTCCTCGGGGGTCAACCCGACACTGGCCTTTGGCTGCGTGAAGCGGGCAGGTGGGGGAAGCGCACTGCAGACAGCACGCCGTTGCCATAGGGAGCCGTGGTCCGGCGCGGTCACTGCTGGGTGCTTCCGGAGGCTCCTCTAGGAAGCCCTGGGTTTCCCGCGGCGTCTCTCGCTGCGCTGCTGCCTGGACGAGAGGCGCCCACAGCCCCTGCCGGTCCCAGCCCGTGTCCGCGTGTCTCATGCGCGCACACGCAGTCACGCGTGTCACACATGCAGACGTGCTGCCCTCAAGGCCGCCACCTTGGGAGAGGATGTTTACCTGGTGATGCACCAGGAAAAATGCTGTGGGATGGCATGGGGGGTCTCTGTGCTTTGCTGAGAGTGTTTGGTCCTGGGAACAGCCAGGAGCTCATCAGGGGAGCCTGGTGCGTGGAGGGGAGGGTGCGGCAGGATCGTGTCTGGGAAGTGGCCGGGGAGTCACGTCCGGATGAGCTGTTGATGCCGTGGGCGCTCAGTGGGGGGACCCGTGATGGGGAAGCAGAGATCTGACCCGACCTGATCAGCCATGACACTGGCTTCTGCAAGACGGTCCCTGAAGTAGGAGCCCACAAGTGCCTTGTGTCCCGTGTCCACCATCCGCCACGAGGGCCACTTGTGCAGGAGAGCACATCCTGGTGAACACCAACAGGTGTCAGATGTTCACCTGATGTGTCACAGTCGTGGCTCAAAAGTTCAGCCACACGCGTGTGCGTGCACACACACACACACCTGTGCTCTCACTCCTGGTGACTCTGAATCTTCTCCCTTCTGCAGGGTCTGGAGCAGCACTGCCCACCGGGGAGCCCCCCTCACAGCATCCTGTCTGGAGACCAGCTCAGCTTCACTCGTCCCAACCTTCCTGAGTCCTCATTTACCTTCACAGACGGTCCCGGCCAAAGACAGGTGAGAAGAGCCCCCGGCAGGGCCCCCCGGGGGAAGTGACTGCAGGGCTGGACGCTGGCCAGGCCTCCAGACCCTGGTGGGGGGGGACAGGTGGGCTGCCATGGCCAGCGTCCAGCGCCCTGGGTGCCCCAGGCTCACGGCAGCTGGGAAACCAGGTGGCCGCTGGCTGGCCTTGGAGTGGGACCTGGCCCAGGGATTTAAAGCCCTTTTCATGGAGGAGCGATACCCACTCCAGAAGCACCCTCGGCAAGGGTGTTATGGTGACTTTTCACGCCCGCACAGCCAGCACATGGCCACCCTGCCCAGCTCCCGTGGGACTGCCTTCCTGACACCTGCCCCTGCCCTTCGCTGCGTGAAGCTCGCGCTCACACGCACACGTGTGCCCCTCGCAGGCCGGGGGTGAGGGGTCGGGGATCAGCTGGGCCCCCGGGCACGTGGAGTCTAGATCTCCAGGAGGATGCGAGGCTGTGGCTGGCCCTGTCCCGCAGCCCCAGGACAGGTGTCCCACTTTGCCCCCAGAGGCCACCCAGTTCCTCCTAGCGCTTCCCCACGGCCCCTGGCAAGCTGGCCTCGACCTCCCAGCCTCTACTCCTGCCCCCCCCACCCCAGCCCGAGGAGGCCGTTGGCCTTCCAGGGGAGCGTCCGCGGCCCCTCCCGCCCGCAGAGCAGAGGCCCTTGGCCTGGGGTCCGCAGGCTCCAGCGCTCAGTGGTAGATGTCCCTGGGGGCGTTATTCCGTCACAACCGCTATGTCCCCGTGTTCGGTCACTGACAGTGGGTGCTGCACACGTTCCCAAGCGTCACTTGGTGGAGACGGGACTCCTGCCGGGCGCCGGCCGTCACCTGGGGGTGGGCGGCCCGTCTTCCATCCTGGGCAGTCACTTCAGTGGGGAAGCGGGGGGCCTGGAGCAGCGTGGGTGCCGGACAGGTTGGGGAGAGGGGGGCGGAGGGGCGGGGGGCCAGGCCCGCGGCCGCAGCCGGGTTCCTGAGGGACCCACGTGCGGCCTTCGTCAGCTGCCTGGGGGCAGCCCTGCACTCTCCTTCTGCCACTTTGGAAAGTGTAATGGGGGGGGGAGAGAGAGAGAGGAAGACGGAGGTGGTGGGGAGAGAGTGAGGGGGGCAGAGAGGGGGTGACTACAGGACCCGAGGCTGGGCTTGGTGGGTCAGGTGGCTGGGAAGAAGCCTCTGCACCCCTCTTTGCTCATGAACTGTGGATGCCACCAAGGGGGCACCCAGCGCCCTGGGAACGGATGCGCCCTTGCAATGGAATCGTTTTCTTAATTTCATTTTCAGACTGCTCATTGCAGTCGTGCAAAAATACAACTGATTTTTGCATATTGATCTTGTATCCTACAACCTCAGTGAGCTCATTCATTAGTTGTAATACTTTTTGAGTGATTCCTTAGGGTTTTCTATGTTCAAGATTATGTCATTTGCAAATAGAGTTTTATTTCTTCCTTTCCAGTTTGAATGCCTCTTATTTCTTTTCTTGTCATATTGCCCTGTCCTGACCCTCCAGCAGGACATTCAGTAGTGGCGGTGAGAGCAGACTCCCATGTCTCGTCCTGATCTTAGGAGGGGAGCCTGCAGCCTTTCACCACGTGTGATTATCAGCTGTGGGTTTTTTCTAGATGCCCTTTATCAAGTGGAGGAAGTTCCCTTGCATTCCTAGTTGTTTTTTGTTTTTTTGAGTATTTTTATCGTGAAAGGGTGTTGGTTTTTGTCAAATGCTTTTTCAGTAAATAAGATGATCATGTGATTTTTGTTTTTAATTCTGTTCTTCTGATGTGTTACATTGATTGATTTTCGGATGTTACACCAATCCTGTGTTCCTGGGATAAACTCCACGTGCTCATGGGATGTTCCTGGGATAAACTCCACGTGCTCATGGGATGTTCCTGGGATAAACTCCACGTGCTCATGGGATGTTCCTGGGATAAACTCCACGTGCTCATGGGATGTTCCTGGGATAAACTGCACGTGCTCATGGGATACGATTCTTTTTCTATGTTGGTGGACGTGGTTTCTAGTACTTTGTTGAGGACTTTGTTGTCCATATTCAGAAGAGATATTGATTTGTAGTTTTCTCGTGATATCTTTGTCTGGTTTTGGTATCAGGGTAATACTGACTCCATAAAATGAGGCGTATTCATGAAATAAGTCTCCCAGTCTGTGAAGTGTCTAGAATTTTGCTGGGGGGTCGACATGAAGTGTGCAGGTCCTAGAATCTTCAAGCCAGCTTTTTGGCTTTGAGTTTCCATTTGCAGATTAGCTCTGTCACCTTGCGAAGACTTCCAGAGTGAATTTAGACTGAAATAGTAGGACTTTGACCGTTGGAGGTGCTATATTTCACCTCATGTCCAGTGAAATATTTAATGAATGAATGAACGCGCTCCCCACCCTCCTCTGCAAATTCCAGGCTGGTCAGCACCCGCTCGCTCCCCCAGCTTTCTGAGACTCCTCCCAAACTGAAATCCCGTGTCTGCCAGACGCCCGTTTGTCGCGCTTTTAGAGCCGCTACTAACGCCTCGTGGTCACTCAGCACTTGCTGTCTGTAAACCTCTTGCACACGTGACCTCTGCAGGCGCACTTTCACTGCCTCCGTTTTCTGGACGAGGAAACTGGAGATGGCGGGTGACCTGCCACCGCCCCTGTGACGTCGGGTGACATCGGGGGGGACATGCCGGACGGTCTGCACCCAGCTGGGGCTGGCCCACAGCTGCCCCGGCCTCCGCCCTCGTCACCCGCGCCTCTGCCTGCTCTGCTCAGAGCTCTGAGCCGCCGCAGGACGACCGTGTCCCTTAAGGAGGAGGAAGCATGGGTGCTACCGAGGCTTCCTTGGCAATTTTTTCTTTAATCAAAACCATCACGATTTGCGGCTCCATCTTGATTACGCCTCTCCCGCAGGCACTCCTGATCCCCTGCCTCATCCTTGATTTTTTATTTAAATTCTCCCCACTCTTCGTTCTGATTTCTAGGTCAGAGACTTTGAGACTCATCCTTGCTTCAAGTGGGCTCGGCGATTCTGCCCGGCGTGAGCTTGTTCGTGAGGGCGAGGGACGGGGGTGTCCGGAGGGGCAGTGGGCGGCCCCCGCGGTGCAGGCCAGGGGCCCGGGCACCGTCTTCCTTGACCCCTCTCTCTCTCTTTTTAATAAATTTATTTATTTTTAGTTTTGGCTGCGTCGGGTCTTTGTTGCTGCGTCCGGGCTTTCTCTAGTTTCGGCGAGCGGGGGCTACTGTTCGTTGCGGTGCGCGGGCTTCTCATTGCGGTGGCTTCTCTTGCTGTGGAGCACGGGCTCTAGGCGCGCGGGCTCAGTAGCTGTGGCTCGCAGGCTCTAGAGCGCAGGCTCAGCAGTTGTGGCTCACGGGCTTAGTTGCTCCATGGCATGTGGGATCCTCACGGACCAGGGCTCGAACCCGTGTCCCCTGCACTGGCAGGTGGATTCTTAACCACTGCGCCACCAGGGAAGTCCCTCCTTGACCTCTCTTGAGCCCTCACCCCTGCCGAGCCAAGGGCTAGGGGTCATGTTCTCAGCTTCCCTGGCCCAGCCAGGCTCACCCAGAATGCTGGGAGGCCTTTTACACGGCACTGTCCCGGGCGGCTGTGGGAAGTGGGGTCTAGGATCCCAGCATCTGCCTGTTTTGGGAGGAAAGGCTCCTGGGGCCTCCGGTCCTGATGCAGGAAGTCTTCCTCCTGCGCCCCCGGGGTCAGCTCTGAGGGAAGCGGGAGGAGACAGAGGACAAGACCCAGGGCTGTCCTGGGCGGCGCATCCCCCTTTGTGCCTTTGAAGGAAGAAATCAGCCTCTGCGTCACCGGTCACATAGCCGCCCGTGCGCAGGGTCAGCGAGGGTCACTTCTCCCCTCGGGTGGGGGACGGTGTTGTCTGACACCCTTTTCCTCTCCTGGGGGAGGCGCTGACGGGGGGCCACCACCAGCCTCTTTCTCCGACGGGGATATTACCCCAAGGCTGCTTTTCCTTAGCAGAATCTGAGGGGTGGTAAGGCCGTGGGGCGCTTGATGGCCGAGATCCAAGGCCCCCGGTGGCCCACTTTCCTCCTTCTGCCACAGCCCCCGCCCCGTTGGTTCCCAGTCCTTCTGAAAGTCCCAGCATCCGCCAGAAGCTGCTCTCGCCACCCCCCTACCAGGCCATAATCTCTGGGACTTTCTGACCAAGTTTCCTCACACCCAGCCCTTGGTTAATGGCACCCCCCCCATCACACAAGTGCTCGTTCAGGAGAAGCTGGAAAGCACAGGAAAGTTGGAGGAAGGCTGCAAGAGTCTCTAATCACCCATCACTGAGAGGTCAGTGTCGTAAGAGCTTTCGAATATTTCCTTCCTGTTCTCTGACTAGTTCGCGGAGTTTGAGTGCGTACAGCTTTCATTAGAAACAAAAGTGAAATCCTCACATAGACTCAGTTTTGGGTCCTTCTTTCCCACTTAATAGTATGTGTCCTGGTCATTTTTCACATCATCAACACTTTTCAAGACATCATTGGAATAGCTATAGAGCCTTCCATCCTTTGGAGGTGTTACAGGGTGCTTGGTTCTTGTTTTTTTTATTTGTAAATTTTTATATTGAAGTATAGTTGATTTACAATGTGTTGGTTTCAGGTGTACAGCACAGTGATTCAATTATAGATATACATATATATACTTTTTCAGATTCTTTGCCCTTATAGGTTATTACTAAATATGGAGTATAGTTCCTTGTGTTGTACAGTAGAAGCTTGTTGATGATCTATTTTATATATAGGAGTGTGTATCTGTTAATTCCAAACGCCAGATGTACCCCTGCCCCCTTCCCCTTTGGTAACCGTAAGTTCGTTTTCCATCTGTGACGGTTCCTGTTTTGTACATAAGTTCATTTGTGCTTCGCTCTTGTTAAAGCTCAACATGGAAACAGCTCTGAACGTGGCCAGTTCTCCCAGAAACGTACTTCCAACACGGGAGCTACACGCCCTGCTGGCCCCCTCTCTGGCCCACGAGGCCGTGGACGTGATCACCTCGAGGCACTAGATGTGTGTGCATGCGTGTGTGTGTGTGTATCTGCGTGTGTGTGCCTGTACGTGGTGTGTGTGTGTGTGCACGCGCTCGCGTGCCTGAGAGCAGACGCGGGCGCAGAGCTGGCGACACAGAAGTCCTTGCCTGGTTCTCTCTGGGGGCAGGAGGGTCCAGGCTTGTCTGGACACATGTCACAGCCACTAGAAGCCGACGGAGGTGACGCACGTGGGCCACAGAGTCCCCTTGGGATGGAGGTCACCGGGCGCGGCTGAGCTGGGAAGGGCCGCGGGCCATGCCGTGGTTGCCACGCCTGCAGGCTGTGGATGAGAAACACGACTGGGTAGCAGAGGCCCAGCAGAATCTGTTTCCCGTTTGCCATCACCGGGTGGAAGGGGGCAGTGGGGACTTTGGCTGCGAGCAGTTTCCAGTGTGAGGCTCACCCTTTCCGGGGAGCTGTGGCCTGTCTTTGAATGGTCGCCTTCACCACGTTTCGTCACGGACTAGGCGCGTCCGAACCCTCCGCTCACTGTGTGATCTCAGGAGGCTGCTCCGCTCACTGTATGATCTCGTGATGACAGCGGGCTGCTGAGGATTATGTTGCTGCCCAGTTTTCAGGGTCTTTGTTTCTCTTTTAGGGAACACGTTGTGATAAATGAGAAGTGTGTAAAGTTATTTAAAATAACAGGTATCTTTGGATTCCTACTCTAAGTTTTTACCAATGTGAGAGGAAAACAAATGGACTAACTTGAATTTTGTGCTCCTAGTGGCTCTTTAAAGGCGTGCTTTTCCCCAGAGGATGCCTGCAGGAAGCAGGTGCGGTGAGAGCATCCTTGGAAGCCGGTGTCTCCTCCAGCCACGCGGACCAGAGGGTCCTGGGGTTACGTTAATAAAAGGTCAGACCTGCTGTACACAGTCTTCCTTCCTTTGTGACTAATTGCAGGGCAGAGAAGATAGCTGCATGTCCCGTATACCGATGTGGCCTGCAGCCTCTTGCGTTTCCACTGCAGTGAACGTCTCTGAGTGTGTTCGTGTGCTTTTCTCTTTAAAGCGCGCTGAGCTTTGTGGAGCCCACTTGAACTCTGCAGAAACGTCAGTGTGGCTTTAAAGCTAGATCATTACTGAAGGCGACGTTTTCATTTGACTTGACGGGAAACCACCCATTTCAACAAAGAAAAAAATACCACTTACTCTTCAGAGATGAATAATTTTTGCAGTAATATTCGAAGACCCATCGGCATGAATTGAGGGAGGGGATCACCTCTCATGAGATCTACTCAGGACAGTTTCAAAGGAGAGACCCTCCCACCTTCCAGAGGGGCTTCTAGTGGGACGGGGACTCTGAGCACCTTGCAGGTTCCTCGTCGTTCCTGGCAGCTTGCCCAGGCTCTTGCTAATTCATTCAATTCACTAGAGTTCAACGTGGGGCAAGGGGTCCCCACATATGGCTTGCAGCATCCGCAAGAGATTTTTTCGTCGCTCCCAGCACCTGAGCTACGCGTGCAGGCCTGCGGGACACAGAGGTCTGCCGCTGAGGGGCTCTGGGCTGTCCCCAGATCCGGTGCAGATCGATGAGCTCTTCGTTCAGGTAGAAGATAAACGCAGAAGGTTTCCCCTGAGCCTATTCCACGGCCAGCATGCCCGTCTGCAGGGCGTCAGACGGGCCCCTTGGAAAAGTGCTGTTTATGGCGTGAGGCTGCTGGGTCGGCTTCTTTGTGTGTCTTCACGTGGGACGGGCACACTGAATGCTCCGCCACGTAGACAACACATCCTCGTAATGCCTTCGAGGGGAAGGAAGAAAAGGCGTCTGTGCGTGTGATTCGGAAGCTCGGAGCTGCAAGACTCGACAGCCAGGTTCTGCTGCCGGGTCCGGAGCTGACGCTGAAACAGAACCCTTCCTGCTTTCCAGAGAACCAGTGAGGACTGCACGGTGTGAGCTTAGCTGGTACCCCACTGAGAGGCGGCTAGACACCAGACAGTCCTGCTGCGGCGAGGGCGTCGTCCTAAAAGACAAAACCAGCCCATCACCTCCACGGCGAGACTCCCGCCTTCTGGATTTAGCGGGGGCTCCCTACCTGCGTTTCTCCTGGCCCGGGGAGCAGGTAGTACCACGCCCGTGCGTTGGTGCAGGCCCAGCCCAGACGAGGGGTCGGAATTGAGTGGTTCTGGCTTGGGGGTGGGTATCAAACAGTTAAGGGGCCACGAGCACTTCTCAGCAGTGTTCTGAAACCAGACTGTGATTTGGAGATAAAGACGGAGGGTCAAACTAAGCTATTTTCCCACAGTAGCCCCCCCCCCCCCCGCGTGCCAACAGAGCTCTGTCTCAGATCGGCAGTCGGGAGCCTTTGTCGCAAGTCACATTATTTTCGTGAAAACTGCTTTTGCTAGCGAGAGATGGCGTTGTCTTACATTTAGCGACGCGGGCTTTCGCGTCCACCAGCTAGCGTGGCAGCCGCCGCGGCTCTCCGGAAAACCCAGGTCTCGCCCGGATTTTCGCTGATACTTTATGCAGCTCCAATTCTCCTGCCCGAGCCCGAGCCCGTGCTGCTCCCTCCCGAGTAATAGTTCATAAAAAGCCGATGCAGACGTGTGCCAGTCGCAGGCCCACGTCCTGTCACCGTCCCCTTCTCCCGCGGGCGGGGAGCCCGGCCCGGATTGGCTGCGCCGCGTTGCCAGGACTCCGTTGCTAGGATGCTGCAGCCTCCAGGCCTGCAGGGAACGCGTAATGAATTATGGATGGGTGGTTTTCTCCGAGAGGCCTGATCTGTAATGCAGATGAGCTCCAAGTCACCCCTCTTCTTCTGGCTTCTTAAGGAAGAAAAGAAATCAGCCTTTTAAATCAGAAGCTGGCTTTTACGAAGTCCCAGTTGCCACTGGAGAGGCTGGGCTGCCCATGTTAATTCTTATGCAAAGAGAGGGCCGGGGGTCAGTGTCTGTTATTTGTTCTGGAAAAGCTTGTAGGATTTTCACTGAACTCTGTGACCCTTCGGGGGCATCCTTTTGTGCATGTGTGATCAGAGACAAAAATGGGATATAAACACCAGAAGTGGCATTTTCTGAATATGAGACACTTTTCCTCTGGGCCTGCGGTGGCTGGGCAGTTATAGGACTCACCTCTCCCCCCGCCCTCTCGCTGGACCTCCGCCCCAGAGGCAAAGGAGACCCAGGCCTTTCTCTTCTCCGCGGGGCGTGGCTGGCAAACGCCACTGTCATGGCCCGCCCTCCATCCGTTTGGGTTGCGTTGGAGAGGGTCCTCGCGCCCTTTTCGGAGGCTGTTGCGTTCGCAGGGGCCTGTGTTGCTGAGACGCTGTCTGCACGGTGGTCTCTGTGCTGCCCACTGCCCGGCCTGTAGTGGACAGAGGGGGACCGGGGGGACAGAGGGCCGGGCCCCCCGCCTGCCCCTTCCCTGCCGCCTGGCTCAGGCACTGGTGCTCTGAGCAGCATCTAAGGGCCGCGTGCTCCATAATAAAGAAGGGGAGTGTTCCAGAGTAAATGCCTCAGGGTTAGAGACCCCTCCTGCCCGGGGAGGGAAGGCTCCACCTTGGACCCTGCGCCCCAGACTCACGTTCCCGCCGCGTTCCCACGGCTCCCCTGCCCAGGCTCTTCCTCGGAGGCAGGAGGTGAGGCTCGCGAGGACGGACGGACTCACAGACACAGGAGGCGAGGCATGCGGGCGTCGGGGCTCAGCGCTCAAAACAACGAGCCAATTTTCTGGAGAGGCACTGAGCTCAGCGAGAATACCTGTTATTACCTGCCTCGGCCAGCAGGTCATCTCTCACCACCGCAGAGAGACCCACAATTATTACAAGGAAGAAAGGACAGAGAAAGAACTTTATTTCCAAGAGGCAAAGCCTTTATTCCAGAACGATGGAAAAGCGGTTTAGGTGAAAATTACATTCGTCACCCCCGTATTAGTGTTTATTGAGCGAGGCCCGGCTTGGCCCCGGAATTTCACAGAGATGCACGGTCCCAAAGACCAGGGGTCGCCCGAGACTCCTTCCCCAACGTCGTGTGTCTGAAGTTTGATCTCTTCCGTCTTCTTGTTGAGCGAATGGCGGGTGTGTGTGGTTTTCAGAATTTCGGGGACGGTTTTAATGAAGAGCCATGGGTCACCTGTTCTGCTCAGGGTCACCTAGAGACCATCACTGGTAATAGCAATTGTCTAAGAGTTGAGAAGACAGCAAAACAGAAAAGCCAGGGGGGCTTGGATCTCACCCCCGTCCACCTACAGAGGTGGTGGGAAAACGGAGGCGGTTAATCAAAAGACGCCGGCAAAGTCCCAGGTGACGGAGGCAACGTGCCGGTGGCTTCCCCTCCCCCACCGGATCCTCCAGCCAGTTCCCTTCGCTGTGCCCGTGCAGCCGGCCTGGCCTCCCCGCAGGGAGGTGGAGGCAGGACCGAAGTCTCCAGGGGTTCCTGCAGCTCATCGGACTTGTGTGATGGGCTGACAGCACCCAGAGCTGGAGGGACGTGAAGGGTTCTATTTGGGAACACCTAATGCAGATGCGGCTTGTAGGAAAATGGTGTTTTAAAGAATACGTTTTGTGCCATCCAGTTTCTTTACAAGAAAAAAAAAAAAAAGACAAATAAACAAACGCCAAGGAGAATTCACCCAGGATGGAGACTCAACCCATCTGCTAGCAGAGAGGTGACGCTTTAGCTGAAACAGAAACAAAGCCAGAAGTGCCTCTGCTTCTGCATGAGGTGAACTCAGTGCTGCTTCCAGGAACTAGTGATTCTCTTTGGTTGACCAGATCCCAGTGGTTTTTAATGCTTTATTAATTCCGTGGACACTGGCTTGTCGGGGCCACTGAGCAACGGGGTGATTGCTGGGAGGGCGGGGTCATCGCACCTCACGCCACAAGCCATACGGGGGAGCGCACAGGACACGCCCGGAGTACGAGGACGGGCTGGGTGTGGCGGGCTTATGCATGTGGCCCGAACAGCCAAGGGTCTTCTTAGCAGAGCTGATGACACAAGGAAAGGGAGGCTTTCCGGCAGAGACTCTGGCTGGCTGCAGGGGAGCCTGCATCCGGGGCCGCTTCTGGTTGAATCGACGAAGCTGAACACGCAAGGGATGCCTGAGATATTTGCCAGCTACCCACATGCTGTTCACAGGGACCTCTGGACACCTGGGGACCCGAGGTAGCCACCTGTGTGGGCGTTTCACGTCGAGGAAGTGCCGTCGAGGGACAGGGTGAGCGGAGGGGAGGCCAGAGCCCCTGCGGCCGCCGAGGTTCTGCCTGGAGGCCGGAGTCACGAAGATGCCCAGCGTGCTTTCAGGACACGAAGGGACAATTACTTGGTCTCATTTTCCACACCGGCCCCTGCTCCCCTCGGCCCCGTCCACGCTCTGGCTCTCTGGGTCCACTCTCCGCACTGGGGCGCCCTCGAGGGTCACCTGGGTTTCACCTCGTCCCTCCGAGGGGCTAAGCCCCGGGGCGTGTCCTCAGCCAGTTCTTGCTGAGCCCACCCCTCCTGTTCCCACAGGACGCGGCCCTACTAGTGACACGGTGCTTTGTCATCTCCCAGGACAGCGCAGCCCTCCGTCAGGCAGGCTCAGGACAGCTGATAGTTCGGCACAGACACCTAGAGTCGAGCCCTGACTGGCGCGTTACTTGCATATTTTATTTAATCTTCCCAGCACCCTTATCCCCATTTTGCCCATGAGGAACTGAAGCACAGAGAGGTGCAGTAACTTGCCCAAGGTCACACAGCAGGTCACCAGGGAAGCTCCAGGACCTGCATCCCGCCTGCTCGGCTGCGTTGCCTCCATCAGGGAAGAGCAAGGACTCGCAAGCACATCTTAAAGGGGAGTGGGCAGAGCGGAGACGGACGGCTTAAACGGGAGTGGGCAGAGCGGAGAGTGGAGACAGACGGCATGACTCCCGCATGACAGCAAAGACACAAACGAGAAAAGGAAATTGAAGTCCGGAAGCCGCAGCCTGCTCTGCGCTTCCTGAGCGACCGTGCACTGCTGACCGTCCCTGTCTAGAGCCCCTCTGCTTCTAGTAGGGGCCAGACTGGGAACCCGGGGGAGATAGCGTGGGGACCGACTTGCCCCCTTTATCTCGAGGGTGGTGCTGACATACCCCCTTGCACGGACCTCGCTCTCGACTCCTGCTGGCTTCAGAGGCTGCCGCTACCCCGACCCCATACACACAGTGGGTCTCAGCCACACAGGCCAAAGTCTGGTGTAGGCTCTTGTCTGGTAGGAGGAAGAAAAAGCGGGCATGTCCTGGATGCTTCCACGTGGCTTGTGGGTGCCGGCCCCAAAGGGACATCTGCAAACAGCCCGATTCAGAGGTGGCCTCCAGAGACCACCTGCAGGAGAACTGCGCCGACGGTAGAGCTTCCCCCGTGCACCTGTCAGCACCTGCTGGGGACGCAGCCTGAGGTTTGAATGTGCGTAGACCACGGGCGGCAGGTCAGGAAATTGGGAAAGGAGTCTGGGCTGGGAAGGTGGCTGGACACGTGTGAGTGCACACCAGGTGTGATCCCCCTGCCACAGAGTAACGGCCACTGGACAGCATCCCCCATGGGAGGAGGACCAAGCAGCCCAGACGACCTGCCAGCAGTGGCCTCTGAGATTTGCCCGCACGGCGGGCCCTGGAATGAAGTGGCCACGGGGATGGACACGTGAATAAAGTGCCCACGGGTGTCACAGCGTGGACTCCCAATAGCCAAGGCCACCTGGCCACTGCCGACGGCAAAGCTGAGCCCCCGACACGGCGCCATCCCTCCCAGACGCCAGCCTGGCCCTCGTGGGGAGCGGCCATGCTGAAGTCCTGGGACGTCCGGCCCGACCTACCGGCTGTCCCTCCCCCCAGCTCACAGGCTCACTTCCCGTCTTCCCGAAGGCCCCGCCCCCTGTTTAGCTCACTTCCTGTCTTCCCGAAGGCCCCGCCCTCTCACCCGCCCCGTTTAGCTCACTTCCTGTCTTCCCAAAGGCCCCGCCCTCTGTTTAGCTCACTTCCTGTCTTCCTGAAGGCCCCGCCCTCCCGCCCGCCCTCAGTTTAGCACCTTGGCCTTGGCTTCCTTGGCCCCAACCCTGGTCATCTAGGACCCGCCAGACTCTCCGTCCTCAGCGTGATTCCTCTCGGTCTGTGATCCCTTCTCTGACCCCCCAGGGCGTGTCCTGTCACTTCTCTTCCCCTGGGGGTGGTCTTTCTGAGCAGGGTGTGTCTCGCCCTCCACTTGGACCGAAGACCCCGCGGGAGCAGGGCCGCCACGTGCCCTGTGGGCCGTCCCGCGCGTTCCCCTCCGGAGCCGCTGGGCCATGAGGCGTCCTTCACACCACTCACCTTCGTCTCCTTCTCGGCGATTTCCGCCCTGACACACGGACGGCGCTCTTTCCTCTCCCCCCTCAACACGGAGTCACCTCTGCGTGTCACAGACGATTTTGAATAGAAGGTTGTCTACGGCATCCTCAGAAATTCTCCAGACCAGAAAACAGGCGGCCGTGCAACACCCTGATGGAAGAGCCGGCGGTGGCGTCTCGCCTCCCTTCCCTCCATCGCGGCTGGAGCTGCTCTCAGAACATGGGGTGCGGGGTGACGACCCCTCCGGTGACAGCTGCCCCGGGACCGTCCACTGCAGTGCGGGTTCTCGGTCTCCTGCTTCCCACTGGCTTGTCCACCTCAGTCCAAATTCCAGGACAGAAGTTCTCGCCCCCTAAACACCTGTTTAGGAGGCAGGTGTTGGTCCGTGGAAGCTGGACGGCTGTGCCCCGTCTGTGGGGCGTGCAGCCCAGTGCCCACGCTGCCTGCACCTCCGGCCTCTGGGGGGGTACAGGGCTCTGGTGGTGGAGCTGGTGTCCGGGGGCAGTGGGGGTCTGCCGTGAGAGCTGCCGGCCCCAGGCCAGGCAAGCGGCCTCTGAGGGTGGAGGGGGTCAGGGGGACGTCCCGGTGCCTGAGCAGCCGGTGGGTGTCGTCGGCCACCATGGAGGCGAGGGTGGGAAGTGTGCAGTCGGTCTTGTGTTAACCTCTCTGCTCTGTGGCCTGGAGAAGTGATGCTCGCCTTGCTGCCTCTGGCCATGCAGAGCACAGACTGCAGGCTGGAGGTGAGGCGTGGAGGCCCCCCGGGGCTGACACCCCCTCCATGCAGATTTCAGGAACCAGCGTCAGACCCGGTGGCTGAAGATGTGGAGGTGCTGTGGATGTTCTTGTAGAACGTGGGCTCCCGTCGGACTGCAGGCGGGCCCAGCCCAGCGCCCCGGGGCCGTGGGGACCAGGACGTGGGCCAGGCTCTGAGCAGCTGCCGTGGCCTTGGGGGGGGGACACAAGAGCCGGTCCTGCGCGTGTTGAGAAGGGCCCGGGACACACCCAGCTGGGGGGGGATGTCGCACTGCTGGGCCAGGAGGAAGGCCTGGCATCCGTCCTGCAGGCCCTGCGGTGGGGGGACAGCGCCGGCAGAGGAGTGCAGTGTGGACGGAGGGACGCGAGCTGGTGTCTGCAGATGGGGTCCCTTCCTCCGGCCCCTTCCCATCCCTCGTGGAGTGGGTACTGGCAGCGTCTCTTGCCTCTTTACGACCCGCTCCCCCATCTCTGGTCTTGGGGGATTTAGTAACTTACTCTCTTCTGGGAATGGCCCTGATCTCCCGCTGGCTCTGTGCTTTTCGGGGGACCGGGCAACATGTGTTCTAAACTTGGGGTTCCTATCCCAGGTCTTCACTGTGCAGCACATGCCTGGTTTATTTTTTGTGTTTCTCTACTTTCGGTTTTCAAACCATTTCATTTTAGACATGTTCTTATAAACTGTATCTGTTTTCTTTAAGCTCCAATTTGAGATTTGGGATTTCTCTCTACAGTCTTATTTTGTGCTATTTCTCATGTTTCTTTCGTTGCTTTTTCCCCCTCCCGCACTGTTTGCTGTTGGATCCATCAAGTTCCTGTATTCTTTTTATCCCCTCCAGGACTCCGGTTCTTCTGGAGCTACCTTCAGTAATTACCTATTTGAATTACCTATAGTAATTACCTATACTGAAGGTAATAGGATGTAATAGGATGGTAGCAGGTAATAGGATGCCTGACCCACACGCCTGCCGTGACGCCCCCTCCTCTGAACGCACAGGCCTCGGGATGGCTTCACTTTGATGGCCCCTGCCCTCCTCCCATGTTATTTTCATCTGACATTTGAATTCCGTTTTGTTTACAAGCCTACCCTAAAAGCTGGTCATTATGATCATTGCTTTTTACAGTCAAGTCTCTCTGAGTTCCTCCCTGGTTTTTACCAAGGTTCCTGTGGCTTCTGCTTCTGTGTCTCTTTGGCTTTTCACCGTCTCCTACCGATGTGCTGTCTTCCTTTTAAATTTTATTTATTTGTTTGTATTCTCTTATTCCATTTTTTAACTTGGAAACATCGCAAACCCACAGGGAAGCTGCCCAATAGCGGAGAGACCGTGTTCGTGACCTTCGCCTGGGCTGACGCCGTCGGTTCCACCTCTCTCTCCGTTCTCTCGCTTCCTAATGTGTTTACTCACAGGTGCATAGTTTTTTAAAAATTATAAAAGATGCCCTATATTTTATTATTTTTTTATGCTCAACTCTCATTTGTCTTTATTTTTTAAACTTTTGTTGGAGTATAGTTGATTCACAATGTTGTGTTATAATAGTTTCAAGTGTTCATCACAGTGAATCAGTAATACACAACATGTAGCCACTCTTTTTTTTTTTTTTTAGATTCTTTTCCCATATAGGTCACTACAGAGCATTGAGAAGAGTTCCCTGTGCTGTACAGCAGGTCCTGTAGTTATCTATTTTATATGTCCTAGTGTGTATACATCAATCTCCAGTTTATCCCTCCTCCCCTTCCCCCCGGTAACCATAAGTTTGTTTTCTACATCTGTGACTCTATTTGTTTTGTAAATATGTTCATTTGTACCCTTTTTTTAGGTGCGTAGTTTTTAATTGGCTAAACCATTCGTGAGATGCGGACATTAAGACACTTGTAAATACTGGAATATGTATCTCTTAAGACAAGGTGCTGCGTAACCTCGATAAAATTACTGCGTGCAGGAAATCTAAGATTTTACAGTACACCTGCCATCCAGCCACAGCTAAAGTTGTGCAGTTATCCCAACAACTTGCTTGCGGTTGTTTAAAATCGAAGATTCAGTGAAGCCTTACTTAGTTTTCACGCCTAATCAGCACATTGGTTCCTTTCTTCCGGAACAGGTCACTCAGGCTTGTTTTCCTGCCTTCGGTGACAGTGACATTTGGAGAGGCTCAGGCACGTTTTCCAGAGCATCCCCTCAAATTGACCTCACGCCCCGGCCTCTCCGTCTTTCAGGGCCCGGGCCCGTGTTCTGGCCGTGAGTGGCCGGTGCAGGAGGGGCCCGGCTGGCAGGGGCGTCCGGCTGAGCGCGGCTCACCTCCTGCATCCCCCTCCCTCCGCTGCGGGTGTCCTCACCTCATTCGCGCCTCCGCAGAGCACTGAGTAATGCTTGTATCGTTTTAAACACCTTTCTAGGCATTCGTTAGCAGAAAGGCTTTCCAGAACTTCTGTTTTCACAAAATGGGAGTTAAACTCTATTGGTTTTGTGAGACTCCCTGGTGTAAGTCCTGTTCTCGCCGGGATAGGGGTAGCTGGCCTGGGTCCCCGTCCAAGTCCTTTTCCGCTGGGACCAGGCAGTGACGTCCAGGCCCCGGGTCAGCCCCGTGCTGCTCTCACACTGGCCTGTGACTGCAGGGGATGCCGGGTGCCACCCTGAGCCTCTCTCCTTGCTGTGTAGGCGCTGTCTTCTCCCCATGTCCTCACACCGCCGTCCCCCTGTGCGCGTCTGCGTCTTGGTCTCCTTATAAGGACACCCATCGTATGGGATCAGGGCCCACCCACGACCCACGGTTTTACCTTAATCATCCCTTTAAGGCCCCCCCCATCTCCGAACGCAGTCACATCCTGAGGTCCTGGGGTCAGGACCCCGGCACGCGACTCCAAGGGGACACAGCTCAGCCTCTAACGGGCACAGGCCTCGGCGCTCCTCTGCTCGGCCCTCCGGGGTTGCCAGCGGCCACGCCACCGGGTCGGGCCGCGCAGGCGCGGTCCGCAGGTTCTCGCATCTCCGCCCCCCGCCCCGACGGCTTCCCTGGGTGCCGGGCCTCCTGAGGCCCAAAGGTGGCTCCGGAGCGGAGCGCCCTCCTTCCCCCTGAGGGAGCCCGCCTGGCGGGGCCGTGCCCTCCTGTGGACGCAGGGAGCCGATGTGGGCAGCCTGGCTGCGGAGGCCGCTGCCGCTTCATCACGGATGGCGATGCCCCGCAGCCCTGCGCCTGCCGGGGGTCGGGGAGGGCTGGCGTCGCCGGCACCCGCTCCTACCTGGTGGATTGCTGGTTCTAGAGAGGAACACAGGTCCCAGCCCCGCGTTTGTCCAGGGAAGCGCCTGGTCCCTTCTGCTGCTTTAGCCGGAAGCGCAGCCTGCCCCTCCCCCGCCCCTCCCCCGCCCCTCCCGCTGGACGCAGCAGTCAGCGCACTGCCCCCCCAGGAGGTGGCTTCCCGGCCATCTCCACCTGAGGCTTGGGGTGGGGGAGGGCAGGGTCCCCGGCCCCGCTGGACGCTGGCCCGACAAGATGCCGAGGCTCCTTGCACTTCTGTGGCCCCCAAGAGCCCCTGAGGGATCATTTCCTGGAGGGCTTTGCAGAGGCCCTGGGTCGGCTCCCTTGACGTCTGCAGGTGTCACAAAAGCAGGAGGGAGGGAAGGGGGAGAAATAGGAACACGTGGATGGTGTCTGAGACCCGAGGCCCGACCTCTGGTGGGTGAGGCCTCCCCAGGGTCTCCAAGGAGACAGGGCAGCCGCTGCCCGGCTGTGCCTCTGCTGGCCCAGAGCTGAGACCTGCCCCTCCTGAGTGTGGGGTTCGGGTGGGTGCCAGGGAGGGGGGCCCACACACACCGACAGACCTGAGCATCCTCCCTCCTCCCACCTGACAGATGCGCCTTCATCTTGGCCGAAACCAAAGGGGTACATGAACAGTTAAGCTTTCTGTAACTGAAGTTTGCAAATGTCAGGGATGAATCATTACTACTTCGTGTGTCCGATGATCTGTTGATGGGCCAGGGCTCTCTGGGTGAGACTTAGGAGGCAAGTATCATTTATAAATTGTTACATATTTATTCCACAGAGTTATTTTTCTTCCCTTTATTTCAGCAGAATAAGGAATTATCATTTCATAACATTTTTCACAGAGCTTATAGTCTATTGACAGTTATGATTTAAAGAACTGAAACATAAAATGTAGTTATAGTTCAGTGTATAAAATTTGAGTTAAAAGTGTAAATGGAAGTAAATGTAAAATTTAAAGTATTAAGATTATACATGTTTTCTAAAAAGCCTTTCGTTCCAGAGTGTTAAAATTCTCTCTTAAATCTGAAAGGCTCCATGCAAACTAGAATTAATAGATATAAAAAACTTTAAATCAAAATTATTTTCAAAAATCTCGAATTTTATTTAATTTTAAAGCACTTCAATCAATTGTATGTCATTCAGCGTTGTTGTAAAGATACAGCTCTTCTCACTTCTTGCCCGACGGCCGTCTGGCTACCAGCGTGAGGGACCTGGCAGTTCACACGCGGTAGGTCGAGAACCGCACACGTATTCAAAGCTGAGAGTGACGTGATGTCACAAGCGTCCTCAGCTGCCGCGTGCAGCCACTGCTAACTCAGGGTTCATTTGTCACGACCTCTACAACCGCGCGTTGGGGCACAAGGGAGCTCCAAGAGGAAGGCTGCTTGGTCCTGCCGAGAGCACCCTCCGAGTGCACTGCGCGCCGGCCGTCTCGGAGGGAGGCTCAGACGATGAATTTGTGTGGGTCCTCCTCAGGTGGCGCCTGGCGTGGGCACGGGTGCAGCCCCGTGGTGGAGCGGCGGGGGGAGCTGCTCTGGGCCTCGTTCCGCAGCTGCCCTCCCTCCTCCCGCCTGAGACCCCGACTGAGGCCGTGCTCTGCCCCTCCCTTTCCGCCTGTTCTCAGCTCTTGGTTTTACTTTGAGGGTTTCCTCCGCTTTTTCTTCCAAACATTCTATTAAAATTTTTATTTCACAGGAGCTCTTTTCGACTCTTTGTTCTTTTCTGTTTTATATAGCATCTTGCTTCCCCCCCCCCATGGCTGTGATATTTTCTCTTATCTCTCTGGACGTTCTAATTGTATTTTCTGTGAAGTTTTCTTCTGCCCGTAGTTTCTGTTCCATAACTAAACCCCCCCAGGCCTGGGCAGCTCTGCACGTGCGTTGGTTTGTAGAGTCAGGCTCTTCGCAGCTGGCTCGGGCAGGTCCCGGCCGTCTCACGGCGGGGCCTCCGACTCCATCCCTGCAGACTCCTTCTTGGGAGGCCGGAGCCCTTGCAGAGCGGCCCGGTCTTGTTGGTGTGTGAGCCTTGCTGCTCTGTCTGGATGCCGAGGGCCAGGCCTTTCGTGGACGGCCCCCTCCATCAGGGCTGGCCCCTGCCCTCAGCTGGTCCTGGTGTCTCGGGCCAGAGACCTCTGGGTAGCCCTCCCCGGGGTGAGGCTGTCTTGAGCTGGGTTGGGGAGGGTGGGCTCCTAGCTGTGCAGCTGGACCGGGGGGCTGCGGGGACCCCCTCCCGCGTGGAGGGCTGCTGCACAGGAAGCGCTGGGGGAGGCAGGCGCGTCCCAGCCCTGTCTGGAATGTTCTCAGCCCCTCAGGGCCACAGCTGTGTGTGTGTGTGTGTGTGTGTGTGTGTGTGTGCGCGCGCGCACACGTGTGTGTGCGGCCCCGCCCTCTCGGCCCAGCCTGTCAGCTCCGCGGGGCCATCTGGCTCCATCGCTCTCTGCTGGGCTGGCGGGGGCTCCAGTGAGACTGCACGTAGCCGGCCTCTCTCTTGCCTTTCAGGGTCACTGGCCCCAGGGTCACCCCCGTACATGTCCTGCCTGCTTGACTCCCTGGGGAACCCAGCGGGCAGCACCCCACCCCCGCCTTCTAGCCCTTCCCCCAGCCTTCAGTCCCGAGACTTCCAGTGTCTGTGATTTGAAAACAGCTGCACTGCACCCACTGCACCCCTGCACCCCCCAGAGACCCTGACACCCACCGCACCCGTCTGTACCAACTGCACCCACTGAGGGAGTCGCCTGGTGCAGTCATTGCTCTAATGAGTCCATTCCGACGAGTGGACGAGCTTTCCAGCCTCCAGAAGCCCCTCCCCCGCTGTGTGCAGCTGTGTCCCCTCCCCTCATGGATTAAACCCTCACAAGAACCCTAGTGCTCTTCCAGTGCTGTTCTGAGTTGCCCACTTCACATGTTTCTCCAGAATTCACCACAATTCACCCCAGGTAACTTTGAGGGTCATGAGGTTTGGGAACTGGGGGTGCAGGGCACTGCAACCCTCAACCGAGGGCAGTGCAGGATGGAAGGGGAGACTCTCCGGTTGTTGTGGTGTTTGGTGTTGTGTAGACGGACACGGTGGGAGGTGGATAGCGGCGTTCACCCTGGAGACACAGCCCCAGACAGCGGGCTTGTGCGCAAGGGGTCACCGGGAGCCGTCCCTGGGAGGGAGTCGCAGGGGGTAACTGGGAGGGGGTCGCAGGGCAGTCCAGTGTCTTGGGACCGGTCTTCCCCCCGAGCAGGAACTTGGATTTACCCAGATTCTCAGCTGTCCAGCAGTGGGGCCGGGGCCCGCCCTTTCCCAGGCTGGTGTGCAGGGTGGGAGAGCTGCAGGGCCACCGGGACAATCTCAGCCCCTTCGGGTTGACAGGTGCTTGGAGATGTGACCCCCTTCCTCAGGCTGGATTAGACCCAAGCTCTCTGAGACGTTCCATCATGTTCTGTGTTTGCCTCACCTCGTTCTGTCCCATATTCCTGGAATTAACACCCAGTTGTTAAGTCATCCATCCAATAAATTCCATCTTGTTCTTTAGGGTTTAAATGGTAGCGTTTTCTTTTTCATGAATCTGGGGCCAAATCCTGAAGGTGGGTGTGTCCCCCGCTTCTCCGGGGAGATTTGTGGATCAGGCGAGTTTGGTGACGATCTGCCCACATCTGAGGAGATGCAGGTGGTTTAAACCAGACTTGCTCCCTTTTAAACCAAGGTTGCAGGCGTGCCAGGTGGGTGCGCCCTTCGGGATGGAGTCTCTCGAGCGCCCGGAGG
>NC_137155.1:105237333-105244833 GCF_951394435.1 Stenella coeruleoalba
GTCCAGGTGAGGGTACGGCAACGCTTTAGGGGGAGCGTACTTGTGAGGGCGCGGGTTAGTGTTAGCGTACGGGTTAGGATTAGGGGACGTGTGAGGGTCAGGCTTCGGGGAAGGGTTAGGGTTAGGGTTCGGGCTAGGGTTAGGGTTAGGGGACGGGGACGGGTTAGGGTCCAGGTGAGGGTACGGCAACGCTTTAGGGGGAGCGTACGTGTGAGGGCGCGGGTTAGTGTTAGTGTACGGGTTAGGATTAGGGGACGGGTGAGGGTCAGGCTTCGGGGAAGGGTTAGGGTTAGGGTTCGGGCTAGGGTTAGGGTTAGGGGACGGGGACGGTTTATGGTCCAGGTGAGGGTATGGCAACGCTTTAGGGGGAGCGTACGTGGGAGGGCACCGGTTATTGTTAGCGTACGGGTTAGGATTAGGGGACGGGTGAGGGTCAGGCTTCGGACAAGGGTTAGGGTTAGGGTTCGGGCTAGGGTTAGGGTTAGGGGACGGGGACGGTTCAGGGTCCAGGTGAGGGTACGGCAAGGCTTTAGGGGGAGCGTACGTGTGAGGGCGCGGGTTAGTGTTAGAGTGCCGGTTAGGATTAGGGGACGGGTGAGGGTCAGGCTTCGGGGAAGGGTTAGGGTTAGGGTTCGGGCTAGGGTTAGGGTTAGGGGACGGGGACGGTTTAGGGTCCAGGTGAGGATACGGCAAAGCTTTAGGGGGAGCGTACGTGTGAGGGCGCGGGTTAGTGTTAGCCTACGGGTTAGGATTAGGGGACGGGTGAGGGTCAGGCTTCGGGGAAGGGTTAGGGTTAGGGTTCGGGCTAGGGTTAGGGTTAGGGGACGGGGAGGGTTTAGGGGCCAGGTGAGGGTACGGCAACGCTTTAGAGGGAGTGTACGTGTGCGGGCGCAGTTTAGTGTTAGCGTACGGGTTAGGATTAGGAGACGGGTGAGGGTCAGGCTTCGGGGAAGGGTTGGGGTTAGGGTTCGGACTAAGTCTAGGGTTAGGGGATGGGAACGGTTTTGGGTCCAGATCAGGGTAGGGCAACGCTTTAGGGGGAGCGTACGTGTGAGGGCACGGGTTAGTGTTAGCGTACGGGTTAGGATTAGGGGACGGGTGAGGGTCAGGCTTCGGGGAAGGGTTAGGGTTAGGGTTCGGGCTAGGGTTAGGGTTAGGGGACGGGGACGGTTTAGGGTCCAGGTGAGGGTACGGCAACGCTTTAGGGGGAGCGTACGTGTGAGTGCGCGGGTTAGTGTTAGCCTACGGGTTAGGATTAGGGGACGGGTGAGGGTCAGGCTTCGGGGAAGTGTTAGGGTTAGGGTTCGGGCTAGGGTTAGGGTTAGGGGACGGGGACGGTTTAGGGTCCAGGTGAGGGTACGGCAACGCTTTAGGGGGAGCGTACGTGTGAGGGCACGGGTTAGTATAAGCCTACGGGTTAGGATTAGGGGACGGGTGAGGGTCAGGCTTCGGGGAAGGGTTAGGGTTAGGGTTCGGGCTAGGGTTAGGGTTAGGGGACGGGGACGGTTTAGGGTCCAGGTGAGGGTACGGCAACGGTTTAGGCGGAGCGTACGTGTGTGGGCGCGGGTTAGTGTTAGCCTACGGGTTAGGATTAGGGGACGGGTGAGGGTCAGGCTTCGGGGAAGGGTTAGGGTTAGGGTTCGGGCTAGGGTTAGGGGACGGGGACGGGGACGGTTTAGGGTCCAGGTGAGGGTACGGCAACGCTTTATGGGGAGCGTCCGTGTGAGGGCGCGGGTTAGTGTTAGCGTACGGGTTAGGATTAGGGGACGGGTGAGGGTCAGGCTTCGGGGATGGGGTAGGGTTAGGGTTCGGGCTAGGGTTAGGGTTAGGGGACGGGGACGGTTTAGGGTCCAGGTGAGGGTACGGCAACGCTTTAGGGGGAGCGTACGTGTGAGGGCGTGGGTTAGTGTTAGCGTACGGGTTAGGATTAGGGGACGGGTGAGGGTCAGGCTTCGGGGAAGGGTTAGGGTTAGGGTTCGGGCTAGGGTTAGGGTTAGGGGACGGGGACGGTTTAGGGTCCAGGTGACGGTACGGCAACGCTTTAGGTGGAGCGTACGTGTGAGGGCGCAGGTTAGTGTTCGCGTACGGGTTAGGATTGGGGGACGGGTGAGGGTCAGGCTTCGGGGAAGGGTTAGGGTTAGGGTTCGGGCTAGGGTTAGGGTTAGGGGACGGGGACGGTTTAGGGTCCAGGTGAGGGAACGGCAACGCTTTAGGGGGAGCGTACGTGTGAGGGTGCGGGTTAGTGTTAGCCTACGGGTTAGGATTAGTGGACGGGTGAGGGTCAGGCTTCGGGGAAGTGTTAGGGTTAGGGGTCGGGCTAGGGTTAGGGTTAGGGGACGGGGACGGTTTAGGGTCCAGGTGAGGGTACGGCAACGCTTTAGGGGGAGCGTACGTGTGAGGGCGCGGGTTAGTGTTAGCGTACGGGTTAGGATTAGGGGACGGGTGAGGGTCAGGCTTCGGGGAAGGGTTAGGGTTAGGGTTCGGGCTAGGGTTAGGGTTAGGGGACGGGGACGGTTTAGGGTCCAGGTGAGGGTATGGCAACGCTTTAGGGGGAGCGTATGTGTGAGGGCGTGGGTTAGTGTTAGCGTGCAGGTTAGGATTAGGGGACGGGTGAGGGTCAGGCTTCGGGGAAGGGTTAGGGTTAGGGTTCGGGCTAGGGTTAGGCTTAGGGGACGGGGACGGTGTAAGGTCCAGGTGAGGGTACGGCAACGCTTTAGGGGGAGCGTACGTGTGAGGGCGCGGGTTAGTGTTAGCGTACGGGTTAGGATTAGGGGACGGGTGAGGGTCAGGCTTCGGGGAAGGGTTAGGGTTAGGGTTCGGGCTAGGGTTAGGGTTAGGGGACGGGGACGGTTTAGGGTCCAGGTGAGGGTACGGCAATGCTTTAGGGGGAGCGTACGTGTGAGGGCGCGGGTTAGTGTTAGCGTGCAGGTTAGGATTAGGGGACGGGTGAGGTTCAGGCTTCGGGGAAGGGTTAGAGTTAGGGTTCAGGCTAGGGTTAGGGTTAGGGGACGGGGACGGTTTAGTGTCCAGGTGAGGGTACGGCAACGCTTTAGGGGGAGCGTACGTGTGAGGGCGCGGGTTAGTGTTAGCGTACAGGTTAGGATTAGGGGACGGGTGAGGGTCAGGCTTCGGGGAAGGGTTAGGGTTAGGGTTCGGGCTAGGGTTAGGGTTAGGGGACGGGGACGGTTTAGGGTCCAGGTGAGGGTACGGCAACGCTTTAGGGGGAGCGTACGTGTGAGGGCGCGGGTTAGTGTTAGCGTACGGGTTAGGATTAGGGGACGGGTGAGGGTCAGGCTTCGGGGAAGGGTTAGGGTTAGGGTTCGGGCTAGGGTTAGGGTTAGGGTACGGGGACGGTTTAGGGTCCAGGTGAGGGTACGGCAACGCTTTAGGGGAAGCGTACGTGTGAGGGCGCGGGTTAGTGTTAGCGTACAGGTTAGGATTAGGGGACGGGTGAGGGTCAGGCTTCGGGGAAGTGTTAGGGTTAGGGTTCGGGCTAGGGTTAGGGTTAGGGGACGGGGACGGTTTAGGGTCCAGGTGAGGGTACGGCAACGCTTTAGGGGGAGCGTACGTGTGAGGGCACGGGTTAGTATTAGCCTACGGGTTAGGATTAGGGGACGGGTGAGGGTCAGGCTTCGGGGAAGGGTTAGGGTTAGGGTTCGGGCTAGGGTTAGGGATAGGGGACGGGGACGGTTTAGGGTCCAGGTGAGGGTACGGCAACGGTTTAGGCGGAGCGTACGTGTGAGGGCGCGGGTTAGTGTTAGCCTACGGGTTAGGATTAGGGGATGGGTGAGGGTCAGGCTTCGGGGAAGGGTTAGGGTTAGGGTTCGGGCTAGGGTTAGGGGACGGGGACGGGGATGGTTTAGGGTCCAGGTGAGGGTACGGCAACGCTTTAGGGGGAGCGTACGTGTGAGGGCGCGGGTTAGTGTTAGCGTACGGGTTAGGATTAGGGGACGGGTGAGGGTCAGGCTTCGGGGATGGGGTAGGGTTAGGGTTCGGGCTAGGGTTAGGGTTAGGGGACGGGGACGGTTTAGGGTCCAGGTGAGGGTACGGCAACGCTTTAGGGGGAGCGTACGTGTGAGGGCACGGGTTAGTATTAGCCTACGGGTTAGGATTAGGGGACGGGTGAGGGTCAGGCTACGGGGAAGGGTTAGGGTTAGGGTTCGGGCTAGGGTTAGGGCTAGGGGACGGGGACGGTTTAGGGTCCAGGTGAGGGTACGGCAACGCTTTAGGGGGAGCGTACGTGTGAGGGCGCGGGTTAGTGTTAGCGTACGGGTTAGGATTAGGGGACGGGTGAGGGTCAGGCTTCGGGGAAGGGTTAGGGTTAGGGTTCGGGCTAGGGTTAGGGCTAGGGGACGGGGACGGTTTAGGGTCCAGGTGAGGGTACGGCAACGCTTTAGGGGGAGCGTACGTGTGAGGGCGTGGGTTAGTGTTAGCATACGGGTTAGGATTAGGGGACGGGTGAGGGTCAGGCTTCGGGGAAGGGTTAGGGTTAGGGTTCGGGGTAGGGTTAGGGTTAGGGGACGGGGACGGTTTAGGGTCCAGGTGAGGGAACGGCAACGCTTTAGGGGGAGCGTACGTGTGAGGGCGCGGGTTAGTGTTAGCGTACGGGTTAGGATTAGGGGACGGGTGAGGGTCAGGCTTCGGGGAAGTGTTAGGGTTAGGGGTCGGGCTAGGGTTAGGGTTAGGGGACGGGGACGGTTTAGGGTCCAGGTGAGGGTACGGCAACGCTTTAGGGGGAGCGTACGTGTGAGGGCGCGGATTAGTGTTAGCGTACGGGTTAGGATTAGGGGACGGGTGAGGGTCAGGCTTCGGGGAAGGGTTAGGGTTAGGGTTCGGGCTAGGGTTAGGGTTAGGGTACGGGGACGGTTTAGGGTCCAGGTGAGGGTACGGCAACGCTTTAGGGGGAGCGTACGTGTGAGGGCGCGGGTTAGTGTTAGCGTACAGGTTAGCATTAGGGGACGGGTGAGGGTCAGGCTTCGGGGAAGTGTTAGGGTTAGGGTTCGGGCTAGGGTTAGGGTTAGGGGACGGGGACGGTTTAGGGTCCAGGTGAGGGTACGGCAACGCTTTAGGGGGAGCGTACGTGTGAGGGCACGGGTTAGTATTAGCCTACGGGTTAGGATTAGGGGACGGGTGAGGGTCAGGCTTCGGGGAAGGGTTAGGGTTAGGGTTCGGGCTAGGGTTAGGGTTAGGGGACGGGGACGGTTTAGGGTCCAGGTGATGGTACGGCAACGGTTTAGGCGGAGCGTACGTGTGAGGGCGCGGGTTAGTGTTAGCCTACGGGTTAGGATTAGGGGATGGGTGAGGGTCAGGCTTCGGGGAAGGGTTAGGGTTAGGGTTCGGGCTAGGGTTAGGGGACGGGGACGGGGACGGTTTAGGGTCCAGGTGAGGGTACGGCAACGCTTTAGGGGGAGCGTACGTGTGAGGGCGCGGGTTAGTGTTAGCGTACGGGTTAGGATTAGGGGACGGGTGAGGGTCAGGCTTCGGGGATGGGGTAGGGTTAGGGTTCGGGCTAGGGTTAGGGTTAGGGGACGGGGACGGTTTAGGGTCCAGGTGAGGGTACGGCAACGCTTTAGGGGGAGCGTACGTGTGAGGGCACGGGTTAGTATTAGCCTACGGGTTAGGATTAGGGGACGGGTGAGGGTCAGGCTACGGGGAAGGGTTAGGGTTAGGGTTCGGGCTAGGGTTAGGGCTAGGGGACGGGGACGGTTTAGGGTCCAGGTGAGGGTACGGCAACGCTTTAGGGGGAGCGTACGTGTGAGGGCGCGGGTTAGTGTTAGCGTACGGGTTAGGATTAGGGGACGGGTGAGGGTCAGGCTTCGGGGAAGGGTTAGGGTTAGGGTTCGGGCTAGGGTTAGGGCTAGGGGACGGGGACGGTTTAGGGTCCAGGTGAGGGTACGGCAACGCTTTAGGGGGAGCGTACGTGTGAGGGCGTGGGTTAGTGTTAGCATACGGGTTAGGATTAGGGGACGGGTGAGGGTCAGGCTTCGGGGAAGGGTTAGGGTTAGGGTTCGGGGTAGGGTTAGGGTTAGGGGACGGGGACGGTTTAGGGTCCAGGTGAGGGAACGGCAACGCTTTAGGGGGAGCGTACGTGTGAGGGTGCGGGTTAGTGTTAGCCTACGGGTTAGGATTAGTGGACGGGTGAGGGTCAGGCTTCGGGGAAGTGTTAGGGTTAGGGGTCGGGCTAGGGTTAGGGTTAGGGGACGGGGACGGTTTAGGGTCCAGGTGAGGGTACGGCAACGCTTTAGGGGGAGCGTACGTGTGAGGGCGCGGGTTAGTGTTAGCGTACGGGTTAGGATTAGGGGACGGGTGAGGGTCAGGCTTCGGGGAAGGGTTAGGGTTAGGGTTCGGGGTAGGGTTAGGGCTAGGGGACGGGGACGGTTTAGGGTCCAGGTGAGGGTACGGCAACGCTTTAGGGGGAGCATACGTGTGAGGGCGCGGGTTAGTGTTAGCGTACGGGTTAGGATTAGGGGATGGGTGAGGGTCAGGCTTCGGCGAAGGGTTAGGGTTAGGGTTCGGGCTAGGGTTAGGGTTAGGGGACGGGGACGGTTTAGCGCCCAGGTGAGGGTACGGCAAGGCTTTAGGGGGAGCGTACGTGTGAGGGCGCGGATTAGTGTTAGCGTACGGGTTAGGATTAGGGGACGGGTGAGTGTCAGGCTTCGGGGAAGGGTTAGGGTTAGAGTTCGGGCTAGGGTTAGGGCTAGGGGACGGGGACGGTTTAGGGTCCAGGTGAGGGTACGGCAACGCTTTAGGGGGAGCGTACGTGTGAGGGCGCGGGTTAGTGTTAGCGTGCCGTTTAGGATTAGGGGACGGGTGAGGGTCAGGCTTCGGGGAAGGGTTAGGGTTAGGGTTCGGGCTACGGTTAGGGCTAGGGGACGGGGACGGTTTAGGGTCCAGGTGAGGGTACGGCAACGCTTTAGGGGGAGCGTACGTGTGAGGGCGCAGGTTAGTGTTAGCGTACGGGTTAGGATTAGGGGACGGGTGAGGGTCAGGCTTCGGGGAAGGGTTAGGGTTAGGGTTCGGGCTATGGTTAGGGTTAGGGGACGGGGACGGTTTAGGGTCCAGGTGAGGGTCTGGCAACGCTTTAGGGGGAGCGTACGTGTGAGGGCGCGGGTTAGTGTTAGCCTATGGGTTAGGATTAGGGGACGGGTGAGGGTCAGGCTTCGGGGAAGGGTTAGGGTTAGGGTTCGGGCTAGGGTTAGGGTTAGGGGACGGGGACGGTTTAGGGTCCAGGTGAGGGTATGGCAACGCTTTAGGGGGAGCGTATGTGTCACGGCGCCGGTTAGTGTTAGCGTACGGGTTAGGATTAGGGGACGGGTGAGGGTCAGGCTTCGGGGAAGTGTTAGGGTTAGGGTTCGGGCTAGGGTTAGGGTTAGGGGACGGGGACGGTTTAGGGTCCAGGTGAGGGTACGGCAACGCTTTAGGGGGAGCGTACGTGTGAGGGCGCGGGTTAGTGTTAGCGTACGGGTTAGGATTAGGGGACGGGTGAGGGTCAGGCTTCGG
>NC_137155.1:105249833-105253534 GCF_951394435.1 Stenella coeruleoalba
TAGGGTTAGGGTTAGGGTTAGGGTTAGGGTTAGGGTTAGGGTTAGGGTTAGGGTTAGGGTTAGGGTTAGGGTTAGGGTTAGGGTTAGGGTTAGGGTTAGGGTTAGGGTTAGGGTTAGGGTTAGGGTTAGGGTTAGGGTTAGGGTTAGGGTTAGGGTTAGGGTTAGGGTTAGGGTTAGGGTTAGGGTTAGGGTTAGGGTTAGGGTTAGGGTTAGGGTTAGGGTTAGGGTTAGGGTTAGGGTTAGGGTTAGGGTTAGGGTTAGGGTTAGGGTTAGGGTTAGGGTTAGGGTTAGGGTTAGGGTTAGGGTTAGGGTTAGGGTTAGGGTTAGGGTTAGGGTTAGGGTTAGGGTTAGGGTTAGGGTTAGGGTTAGGGTTAGGGTTAGGGTTAGGGTTAGGGTTAGGGTTAGGGTTAGGGTTAGGGTTAGGGTTAGGGTTAGGGTTAGGGTTAGGGTTAGGGTTAGGGTTAGGGTTAGGGTTAGGGTTAGGGTTAGGGTTAGGGTTAGGGTTAGGGTTAGGGTTAGGGTTAGGGTTAGGGTTAGGGTTAGGGTTAGGGTTAGGGTTAGGGTTAGGGTTAGGGTTAGGGTTAGGGTTAGGGTTAGGGTTAGGGTTAGGGTTAGGGTTAGGGTTAGGGTTAGGGTTAGGGTTAGGGTTAGGGTTAGGGTTAGGGTTAGGGTTAGGGTTAGGGTTAGGGTTAGGGTTAGGGTTAGGGTTAGGGTTAGGGTTAGGGTTAGGGTTAGGGTTAGGGTTAGGGTTAGGGTTAGGGTTAGGGTTAGGGTTAGGGTTAGGGTTAGGGTTAGGGTTAGGGTTAGGGTTAGGGTTAGGGTTAGGGTTAGGGTTAGGGTTAGGGTTAGGGTTAGGGTTAGGGTTAGGGTTAGGGTTAGGGTTAGGGTTAGGGTTAGGGTTAGGGTTAGGGTTAGGGTTAGGGTTAGGGTTAGGGTTAGGGTTAGGGTTAGGGTTAGGGTTAGGGTTAGGGTTAGGGTTAGGGTTAGGGTTAGGGTTAGGGTTAGGGTTAGGGTTAGGGTTAGGGTTAGGGTTAGGGTTAGGGTTAGGGTTAGGGTTAGGGTTAGGGTTAGGGTTAGGGTTAGGGTTAGGGTTAGGGTTAGGGTTAGGGTTAGGGTTAGGGTTAGGGTTAGGGTTAGGGTTAGGGTTAGGGTTAGGGTTAGGGTTAGGGTTAGGGTTAGGGTTAGGGTTAGGGTTAGGGTTAGGGTTAGGGTTAGGGTTAGGGTTAGGGTTAGGGTTAGGGTTAGGGTTAGGGTTAGGGTTAGGGTTAGGGTTAGGGTTAGGGTTAGGGTTAGGGTTAGGGTTAGGGTTAGGGTTAGGGTTAGGGTTAGGGTTAGGGTTAGGGTTAGGGTTAGGGTTAGGGTTAGGGTTAGGGTTAGGGTTAGGGTTAGGGTTAGGGTTAGGGTTAGGGTTAGGGTTAGGGTTAGGGTTAGGGTTAGGGTTAGGGTTAGGGTTAGGGTTAGGGTTAGGGTTAGGGTTAGGGTTAGGGTTAGGGTTAGGGTTAGGGTTAGGGTTAGGGTTAGGGTTAGGGTTAGGGTTAGGGTTAGGGTTAGGGTTAGGGTTAGGGTTAGGGTTAGGGTTAGGGTTAGGGTTAGGGTTAGGGTTAGGGTTAGGGTTAGGGTTAGGGTTAGGGTTAGGGTTAGGGTTAGGGTTAGGGTTAGGGTTAGGGTTAGGGTTAGGGTTAGGGTTAGGGTTAGGGTTAGGGTTAGGGTTAGGGTTAGGGTTAGGGTTAGGGTTAGGGTTAGGGTTAGGGTTAGGGTTAGGGTTAGGGTTAGGGTTAGGGTTAGGGTTAGGGTTAGGGTTAGGGTTAGGGTTAGGGTTAGGGTTAGGGTTAGGGTTAGGGTTAGGGTTAGGGTTAGGGTTAGGGTTAGGGTTAGGGTTAGGGTTAGGGTTAGGGTTAGGGTTAGGGTTAGGGTTAGGGTTAGGGTTAGGGTTAGGGTTAGGGTTAGGGTTAGGGTTAGGGTTAGGGTTAGGGTTAGGGTTAGGGTTAGGGTTAGGGTTAGGGTTAGGGTTAGGGTTAGGGTTAGGGTTAGGGTTAGGGTTAGGGTTAGGGTTAGGGTTAGGGTTAGGGTTAGGGTTAGGGTTAGGGTTAGGGTTAGGGTTAGGGTTAGGGTTAGGGTTAGGGTTAGGGTTAGGGTTAGGGTTAGGGTTAGGGTTAGGGTTAGGGTTAGGGTTAGGGTTAGGGTTAGGGTTAGGGTTAGGGTTAGGGTTAGGGTTAGGGTTAGGGTTAGGGTTAGGGTTAGGGTTAGGGTTAGGGTTAGGGTTAGGGTTAGGGTTAGGGTTAGGGTTAGGGTTAGGGTTAGGGTTAGGGTTAGGGTTAGGGTTAGGGTTAGGGTTAGGGTTAGGGTTAGGGTTAGGGTTAGGGTTAGGGTTAGGGTTAGGGTTAGGGTTAGGGTTAGGGTTAGGGTTAGGGTTAGGGTTAGGGTTAGGGTTAGGGTTAGGGTTAGGGTTAGGGTTAGGGTTAGGGTTAGGGTTAGGGTTAGGGTTAGGGTTAGGGTTAGGGTTAGGGTTAGGGTTAGGGTTAGGGTTAGGGTTAGGGTTAGGGTTAGGGTTAGGGTTAGGGTTAGGGTTAGGGTTAGGGTTAGGGTTAGGGTTAGGGTTAGGGTTAGGGTTAGGGTTAGGGTTAGGGTTAGGGTTAGGGTTAGGGTTAGGGTTAGGGTTAGGGTTAGGGTTAGGGTTAGGGTTAGGGTTAGGGTTAGGGTTAGGGTTAGGGTTAGGGTTAGGGTTAGGGTTAGGGTTAGGGTTAGGGTTAGGGTTAGGGTTAGGGTTAGGGTTAGGGTTAGGGTTAGGGTTAGGGTTAGGGTTAGGGTTAGGGTTAGGGTTAGGGTTAGGGTTAGGGTTAGGGTTAGGGTTAGGGTTAGGGTTAGGGTTAGGGTTAGGGTTAGGGTTAGGGTTAGGGTTAGGGTTAGGGTTAGGGTTAGGGTTAGGGTTAGGGTTAGGGTTAGGGTTAGGGTTAGGGTTAGGGTTAGGGTTAGGGTTAGGGTTAGGGTTAGGGTTAGGGTTAGGGTTAGGGTTAGGGTTAGGGTTAGGGTTAGGGTTAGGGTTAGGGTTAGGGTTAGGGTTAGGGTTAGGGTTAGGGTTAGGGTTAGGGTTAGGGTTAGGGTTAGGGTTAGGGTTAGGGTTAGGGTTAGGGTTAGGGTTAGGGTTAGGGTTAGGGTTAGGGTTAGGGTTAGGGTTAGGGTTAGGGTTAGGGTTAGGGTTAGGGTTAGGGTTAGGGTTAGGGTTAGGGTTAGGGTTAGGGTTAGGGTTAGGGTTAGGGTTAGGGTTAGGGTTAGGGTTAGGGTTAGGGTTAGGGTTAGGGTTAGGGTTAGGGTTAGGGTTAGGGTTAGGGTTAGGGTTAGGGTTAGGGTTAGGGTTAGGGTTAGGGTTAGGGTTAGGGTTAGGGTTAGGGTTAGGGTTAGGGTTAGGGTTAGGGTTAGGGTTAGGGTTAGGGTTAGGGTTAGGGTTAGGGTTAGGGTTAGGGTTAGGGTTAGGGTTAGGGTTAGGGTTAGGGTTAGGGTTAGGGTTAGGGTTAGGGTTAGGGTTAGGGTTAGGGTTAGGGTTAGGGTTAGGGTTAGGGTTAGGGTTAGGGTTAGGGTTAGGGTTAGGGTTAGGGTTAGGGTTAGGGTTAGGGTTAGGGTTAGGGTTAGGGTTAGGGTTAGGGTTAGGGTTAGGGTTAGGGTTAGGGTTAGGGTTAGGGTTAGGGTTAGGGTTAGGGTTAGGG
>NC_137156.1:0-2500 GCF_951394435.1 Stenella coeruleoalba
ACCCTAACCCTAACCCTAACCCTAACCCTAACCCTAACCCTAACCCTAACCCTAACCCTAACCCTAACCCTAACCCTAACCCTAACCCTAACCCTAACCCTAACCCTAACCCTAACCCTAACCCTAACCCTAACCCTAACCCTAACCCTAACCCTAACCCTAACCCTAACCCTAACCCTAACCCTAACCCTAACCCTAACCCTAACCCTAACCCTAACCCTAACCCTAACCCTAACCCTAACCCTAACCCTAACCCTAACCCTAACCCTAACCCTAACCCTAACCCTAACCCTAACCCTAACCCTAACCCTAACCCAACCCTAACCCTAACCCTAACCCTAACCCTAACCCTAACCCTAACCCTAACCCTAACCCTAACCCTAACCCTAACCCTAACCCTAACCCTAACCCTAACCCTAACCCTAACCCTAACCCTAACCCTAACCCTAACCCTAACCCTAACCCTAACCCTAACCCTAACCCTAACCCTAACCCTAACCCTAACCCTAACCCTAACCCTAACCCTAACCCTAACCCTAACCCTAACCCTAACCCTAACCCTAACCCTAACCCTAACCCTAACCCTAACCCTAACCCTAACCCTAACCCTAACCCTAACCCTAACCCTAACCCTAACCCTAACCCTAACCCTAACCCTAACCCTAACCCTAACCCTAACCCTAACCCTAACCCTAACCCTAACCCTAACCCTAACCCTAACCCTAACCCTAACCCTAACCCTAACCCTAACCCTAACCCTAACCCTAACCCTAACCCTAACCCTAACCCTAACCCTAACCCTAACCCTAACCCTAACCCTAACCCTAACCCTAACCCTAACCCTAACCCTAACCCTAACCCTAACCCTAACCCTAACCCTAACCCTAACCCTAACCCTAACCCTAACCCTAACCCTAACCCTAACCCTAACCCTAACCCTAACCCTAACCCTAACCCTAACCCTAACCCTAACCCTAACCCTAACCCTAACCCTAACCCTAACCCTAACCCTAACCCTAACCCTAACCCTAACCCTAACCCTAACCCTAACCCTAACCCTAACCCTAACCCTAACCCTAACCCTAACCCTAACCCTAACCCTAACCCTAACCCTAACCCTAACCCTAACCCTAACCCTAACCCTAACCCTAACCCTAACCCTAACCCTAACCCTAACCCTAACCCTAACCCTAACCCTAACCCTAACCCTAACCCTAACCCTAACCCTAACCCTAACCCTAACCCTAACCCTAACCCTAACCCTAACCCTAACCCTAACCCTAACCCTAACCCTAACCCTAACCCTAACCCTAACCCTAACCCTAACCCTAACCCTAACCCTAACCCTAACCCTAACCCTAACCCTAACCCTAACCCTAACCCTAACCCTAACCCTAACCCTAACCCTAACCCTAACCCTAACCCTAACCCTAACCCTAACCCTAACCCTAACCCTAACCCTAACCCTAACCCTAACCCTAACCCTAACCCTAACCCTAACCCTAACCCTAACCCTAACCCTAACCCTAACCCTAACCCTAACCCTAACCCTAACCCTAACCCTAACCCTAACCCTAACCCTAACCCTAACCCTAACCCTAACCCTAACCCTAACCCTAACCCTAACCCTAACCCTAACCCTAACCCTAACCCTAACCCTAACCCTAACCCTAACCCTAACCCTAACCCTAACCCTAACCCTAACCCTAACCCTAACCCTAACCCTAACCCTAACCCTAACCCTAACCCTAACCCTAACCCTAACCCTAACCCTAACCCTAACCCTAACCCTAACCCTAACCCTAACCCTAACCCTAACCCTAACCCTAACCCTAACCCTAACCCTAACCCTAACCCTAACCCTAACCCTAACCCTAACCCTAACCCTAACCCTAACCCTAACCCTAACCCTAACCCTAACCCTAACCCTAACCCTAACCCTAACCCTAACCCTAACCCTAACCCTAACCCTAACCCTAACCCTAACCCTAACCCTAACCCTAACCCTAACCCTAACCCTAACCCTAACCCTAACCCTAACCCTAACCCTAACCCTAACCCTAACCCTAACCCTAACCCTAACCCTAACCCTAACCCTAACCCTAACCCTAACCCTAACCCTAACCCTAACCCTAACCCTAACCCTAACCCTAACCCTAACCCTAACCCTAACCCTAACCCTAACCCTAACCCTAACCCTAACCCTAACCCTAACCCTAACCCTAACCCTAACCCTAACCCTAACCCTAACCCTAACCCTAACCCTAACCCTAACCCTAACCCTAACCCTAACCCTAACCCTAACCCTAACCCTAACCCTAACCCTAACCCTAACCCTAACCCTAACCCTAACCCTAACCCTAACCCTAACCCTAACCCTAACCCTAACCCTAACCCTAACCCTAACCCTAACCCTAACCCTAACCCTAACCCTAACCCTAACCCTAACCCTAACCCTAACCCTAACCCTAACCCTAACCCTAACCCTAACCCTAACCCT